>NW_017671714.1:0-259568 GCF_001879085.1 Nicotiana attenuata | reverse complement strand
GTCTTCGATTCCTACCCGTTCCATGGATTTCTATGGCTGTTTGAGACTTCTACTGGTCTCTTACTTCACCTGGTTGCCCGATTTTGTTATTTCATGGAAAGATCTCGAAGAAATCTGGCCAGATCTTGTTCAAGACTCTTCGAGGGTCCGCCTATGGTCTGTGAGTGTTACTATCTTGACGTTTGTGGTTCGAATATCTGGTTCAAGGCCAGATTATCTTTACCCCTTTCCTTTTTCTTCAAAACCCTAATTTTGGACATGAATCCATCCAGATCTTTGTAGATCCAAAGCGATTCTGAGTTCGTCAACAACTTTTCTTTAAAAGTTCTCTTATTTCTTTACTGTTAATCGATTTTTAAACACTTTGTTATATTAGGGTTTGATTTTCACATTATTTGTTGGTCGAATCTCTGTATATCTGAAGTGTTTTCAAGTTTCCATGACCGTTTTCCTTAAGGATTTTCTGATTCCCTACTTGTGAGCATGTAATTTTGACCTCATTAAAATATTCCTACAAAATTAATGAATAAATTAGTCTTATTTATTTCTAGATTTTTCTTAGATTTTTTTGGTGTTTATTTGGATTTATTTGCATTCTTAGTTGTATTTTTTCATTTTTTTAGTTATGGAAACTAACAAAAATATTTAAACCTTCATCATCTTGCATCACTAGGCTTCTAATTTAATTTAATGCCTAATCACATAATTAATTACTTCATTAAAAGAAAATAAAAAAAAAATATTTGTTTGTTCTTGACATTTTTTAGTCGTAGTATTAAATTAAGTAATTTTTCCTTTGAAATTTAAGATTGACTAATTGTGTAAATAATACAAATAGATAATTAGTTAAATTTTATAAATTAAGATAATTTAGTACTTAGTTTAGGGTTTATTTAAATTAATTAGTCTTTAAAAAATTAAAAAGAAACGGTTTTGGCCAATTTGTGCCATTTCATTTTAAACTAGCCCAATCCTAATTTAACCCAAAACACCCCAAGCCCAAAGCCCTTAATAATCTGACCCAACAACCCATCTTTCCCCCTTTTAATCTTGGCCATTGATCTCCAACAAGATCCAACGGTCCGGAACTCACCCCCTTTTTTAATATAAAAGTGTCCTAAACTCCCCCCCCCCCATTTCCGAATTCCCCACTCTTCCACTTCTCTGTCAACTTCCCAAACCCTAAAGCCCCCATCTCTCTCTCTTCTCTCTCCTCCCTCCTCGCATTTCCGCCGCCGCCCGCCGGAAATCTCCACCGGCGTCGGCCAACCTCCAAACACCACCAAACTAACCTCAATCTACTCCTCTTCTCTTCCTCTACCTCACCTCACCAACCAAACCCACAATAAACCAACCACCCTAAAAATAAAAAATGGTCGAAAACCCTCCTCACGGCGACGCCGCCCCCCGGAATTCACCACCGGCGGGGGCCAACCTCCAAAACCTCTTAAACTCACACCATACACTCTCCTCACCTCCCTAAACCTCATCCTACCAACCAAATCCCCAAAACCCAACCAAAATCCGTAGATCTTCGATCTGTAAAGGCCAAAACCCTAGATCTAACCCCTTTTTATTTTTTCTAGCCGTTAAAAAATCCTCCGGCCAAGATCTTCCATCAAGGATCTTAGATCCAAGACGGGAGTCTTGGCTTGAAGGTTTTTTCACGGTTAGACCCATTTAATTTTGTTACTTCATTTACGCATTTTTTTATTTATTTATGTTATTTCCGCATTTATTTATTTCTATTATTTTTTTCCCACATTTTATTCCTTTTTTATTATTTACGCATTCTATTTTTTTGTTTATTTATGTTATTTTTCGGTTCTGTTGTTTATTTTATGCATTATTCTATTTTTATTTATTTATTTAATTGTTGTTGTTAGTTATATTCGTTATAATTAACTAACTAATTAAAATCGGACTTAATTAAAAAATGTAGGCAAAGATAGTATAATCATATTCTGTTAGTTTTTATATTATTATGTATTTGTTATTTCGTTTGTTGATTAATTAATTAAAACGGATTAATAAAAAAGGTAAAAAAATATATATTAAAAAAGTGTTTCATTTCTTTCTTGTTGTTTCATTGCTGTTTATTTTTAGGCCTGGCTAAATAGACAGGCCCATAGCTTTGTTATTTTTGTTGTTAAATTGGGCCTGGCTAAATGGACAGGCCCATGACTTTGTTAAAGTTTAAGAGCCCAAGCTCTTTAGGCCAAGCGTAGGGGTGTTCAAAACCGATCCGAAACCGAAAACCGAACCGAACCGAACCGAAACTTAATGGCTTACTGGTAACGGCTTAACGGACGGGGAACGAATTGAATTTTTTTATTAACAGCTTATCGGTTTGGGGGCGGATTATTCAATTTTCTTAACGGATAATCCGTTAACCCGTTAAGAATATATATATATATATATATATAAAATTTATTTTTATTTATATATATTAAATATAAAAAAACTAAAGCCCTTGAAAATGAATAAGTATAACAAGAACAAACAACTATTAATACTTATTGCACACTTAAAAAGATTCGATTCTTCAATACATATCATAACTGCAGAAGCCAGTAGACTCTCAAAGATAATCAAATTAACCAGATATAAGAAATACCTAAACATTGAAGCTTTTAATCAAATGAGCATACAAGAACAGAGAACAACAATCCAGATTAAGTGACTTCTTTCAAAGATTCAATTTTTCAATACATATTACAACTAATGAAGTCAATAGAATTGAATTCACCAGAAATGACAGACTTGGAATCAAAAGCACCCAAAAAATTGAAACTTTCGAACAAATTAGCTTTGCAAGAACAAAGAAAAACAGTCCATATAACTGACTTCTAACAAAGATTCAGTTTTTCAATACATATTATAGCTGAAGAAGTCAGTAGAAGGGGAGATATTTAGTGAATATGTATGTTAGGCCGATAAACCGCCCGATAAGAGCTAAACCGATACCCATCCGCCCGATATCTTATCGGATGGCTAACGGTTTAATACATTTAAAAGCCGATAATCGTTAAGCCAAACCGTTAAGAGTAAAAATCCGCCCAACCCGCCCGATAAGCAGCCCTAGCCAAGAGTCATCTGGCTCTGGCCCAGAACCAATATGGTTTTGAGGTAATTTCAAGACCCTTAAGGGTCAATTTTGGAAACCTAAATTTTAATAATCATTCAGAAAGTGCTAGAACTTTCTAGAACGGGGACAACTATCCTAATGTTGAGTAGGAAAAAGGATAAGATCCAAAAATATTCGGAAATAGGACACTTCTCCATTTTTTGAGATACGGAAGGTACTACAAATTGGACATGTGTCCATTTCTGTAAAGAAGATGCCATTTTCCCTAATTTATAGGGAATTCTGGCAGATTCTTTGTACCTTAATTCTTATCCATTTTCACCCCTTCATTCTATAAATACACTCCTTCTTTTCATTATACACAGACCTGGATATATATTTTAGACCTAAAAAATAATACACTGATATAGAGAAAATTTTCTGGAATCCTATTGATTGGGCACTGCTTTTGGAGTTTCTTTCTTTCACTCTTAGTAAAGAACTCCTACTGGTTTCATACTATTTTTTCTGGGATTTCTGGGCATAAATCTGAAGCTGTGTTGGATTTCTTGTTTGGTTATTGTTGCAGCTGTTTCTCACTCAACTTTTCAGAGATTTATTTTCTTTCTGTCTATTTTCTTTCTGCTGTCAAGGTACTCTTCTTAACAAAAAATGTAAAGTTTCTTTCTTTTGCTGAATCATGATTGGAATTTGTTGATAAATCTACAATTAGTTTGGATACTGTCATGACCCAAGTTCTCCCTCCGTGAACTGTCGTGACGGCACCTAGTCTCTATGACTAGGTAAGCCTAACAATTTACGGAAAAAGAAATAACAGAAATAAACTATCCAAACTGCGGAAATAATACAAATCAAACTATCACAATGAACATTTTCGCAAAACCCGGAATCTCATGAAATCACAAGCTATGGAATAACTACAGTGTTCTAACTCTAGAGTGTCTAAACAAAAGTAAATACGGAAGGCCTAATACTATGAGCCAGAATGGAAAGGGACTCCTCGGTCTGCGGATGCGGCAGACATACCTCGAAGTCTCTGATGGATCACTCCGCCTCAAGGATGGTAGGACTGAGTCGAAGAACCTGGATCTGCACATGAAAAACATGGGCAGGAAGGGCATGAGTACACCACAGCGGTACTCAGTAAGTGTCAAGCCTAACCTCGGTCGGGTAGTGACGAGGAAGGTCAGGGCCCTACTGAGGTTAAAGGAAATACAAGATATAATAACAGTGTAGAATAAGACAGTATACTTGAGTGCAATAGTAAAAAGTAACACAGGATGGAAGAACAACAACAACTTTAACAGAAACAAAGTAATCACGGAAAAATAAATACAACTCAACGCAGAGTAAATACACAGCAGCAACAAGAAGAATACTCAATTCAATCAAATTTCACACCGAGGTAAAGCAGGTATTTCTAACCTAGCATGCTACACATAATTCGGATAGGGCAGTAGAACAAATAAGCAGTTAAATCAATTAGACATGCTTCCCTAAGCTAACAACAGGCTTAATTTGCAAGTAGTATAAACGGAAAGGAAAACACAATTCTAAGTACTTAATGGAAACCGGATTTTTCAACAATTAGCACAAGTACGCACTCGTCACCTTACGTACAAGGAATTTCAAACATCAATAATATCAAATCCTAAGGGGGATTTTCCTTACACAAGGTTAGACAAGCCACTTACCTCGAACCGGCTCCAAATCAACCCGAAACCACGTTCTTGCCACGAGTATTCGACTCCAAATGGCCCAAATCTATTCAATTCAATTGCATAATATAAATAACACTTCAAGTAACTAATTCTACAAATAAATTCTAAGCTAATATGCGAAATTAGGTAAAATGACCAAAATTCCCCTCGGGCCCACGTCTCGGAATCGGGTGAAATTTACATTTTCAGAATCCTCATACTTTCACGAGTCTATACATAGAAAGAACACCAAAATCGGAGTTCAATTGACCCATCAAATACCCATTTTAAGGTGTCTTAATCTCAAGCCCCACCACTAATTAGGTCTTTAATCACATATAAACGAGTTATGAAGTCAAAAATATTACCTCCAAGTGATTCCCCTTTGGTTTCCTCAAAAATCACCCTCAAAAGCTTCAATCCCGTTCAAAAATGGTGGAAAAATGAAGAAGGGTCGCGGATGGACTATTTAAATACTGCCCAGATATCCCTTCTTCGCGAACGCGGAAGGACCCTCTCGTTCGCGAAGTAAAACTTCGCTTGGGTCAAGATTCCTTCATCGCGAACGCGATGACAAGGTTGCGAACGCGATGTAAGACTTCCTCCTCCTACGCGAATGCGGGAGACACTTTGCGAACGCGAAGCATTAATTCCTCACTAGCCCCAGCTCCTCTTCGCGAACGCGAGGCCCCACTCGCGAACGCGAAGAAGGAAACCAGAACTGACTGCTGCAACATTTTTTTGCAATTTCTAAGTTCCAAAAATGACCCGTTGAGCATCCGAATTACACCCGAGGCCCCCGAGACCTCAACGAAACATGCCAACCAATCCTAAAACATCATTCAAACTTGTTCCAATCTTCAAAACGCTCAAAACAACATCAAAACACCAATTTAGCATCGGATTCAAGCCTAAGAACTTCAAAAACTCTTAGAACACGCTTTCGATCAAAAAGTCTATCAAACCTCATCCGAATGACCTGAAATTTTGCACACACGTCACATTCAACACTACAGAGCTACTCCACCTTCCAGAATTCCATTCCGACCCTCGGATCAAAATCTCACTATCGAACCGAAAACTTCAAAAATTCAACCTTCGGCATTTCAAGCCTAAATGAGCTACGGACCTCAAAACACAATTCGAACACGCTCCTAAACCCTAAATCACCCAACGGAGCTAACGGAACCATCAAAATACCATTCCGAGGCCATCTTCACACTGTTCCGACTACGGTCTAATTTCCAAAACTTAAGCTCTCATTCAGGGACTAAGTGTCCCAAAACTCTCCGAAATTCCAAATAATTGCTCCCGGCAACTCACAATAGCAGACACAAACACGGGGAAAGCAGTTAATAGGGGATCGGGACGTAATTTCTAAAAATGACCGGCCGGGTCATTACATCCTCCCACACTTAAACATTCGTTCATCCTCGAACGAGCGTAGAGACATACTTGAAGTAGTGAAAAGATGAGGGTAACGGCTTCGTATATCCTTCTCGGTCTCCCAGGTCGCCTCCTCGACCGGCCGACCCCGCCACTGAACCTTCACTGATGCAATGTTCTTTGACCTCAGCTTTCAAATCTGCCTGTCCAATATCGCCACAGGCTCCTCAACATAAGATAGATCCTTGTCCAACTGGACTAAACTGAAATCCAACACGTGCGACGGGTCACCGTGATACCTCCGGAGCATCGAAACATGAAATACCGGATGAACTCCTGCCAAGCTGGGAGGTAGGGCAAGCTCATAAACAACCTCCCCAACACGCCTCAATATCTCAAAAGGGACAATAAATCTTGGACTCAACTTCCCTTTCTTCCCAAATCTCATAACGCCCTTCATAGGCGATACCCAAAGCAGAACCCGCTCTCCAACCATATAGGAAACATCACGAACCTTCCGGTCCGCGTAGCTCTTCTGTATGGCTGTACGGAGTCTATCCTGAATCACCTTAACTTTCTCCAAGGCTCCTGTACCAAGTCTGTGCCCAATAATGTAGCCTCACCCGGCTCGAACCAACCCACCGGAGATCTACACCGCCTACCATATAAAGCCTCATACGGTGCCATCTGACTACTGGACTGATAGCTGTTGTTGTAGGCAAACTCCGCCAATGGCAAGAACTGATCCCAAGACCCTCCAATCTCAATCACACACGCACGGAGCATATCCTCAAGAATATGAATAGTGCGCTCAAACTGTCCGTCCCTCTGAGTGTGAAATGTTGTGCTCAACTCCACCCGAGTACCTAACTCCTGCTGTACGGCTATCCAGAACCGTGATATGAACTGAGTACCTCTATTTGAAATGATGGAAACTGGAATACCATGCAGACGGACAATCTCCCGGATATAAATCTCCGCCAACCGCTTCGAGGAATAGGTAGTACACACAGCAATGAAGTGCGCGGACTTGGTCAGCCGATCCAGAATAACCCAAATGGCATCAAACTTTCTCAAAGTCCGTGGGAGCCCAGATACGAAGTCCATGGTGATCCGCTCCCACTTCCACTCTGGAATCTCTATCTGCTGAAGCAATCCACCCGGTCTCTGGTGCTCATACTTCACCTGCTGACAATTAAGGCACCAAGCTACAAACCCAAATATATCTTTCTTCATCCGCCTCCACCAATGGTGCTGTCTCAAATCCTGGCACATCTTCGCGGCACCCGGATCAATGGAATACCTCGAGCTATGGGCCTCCTCTAGAATCATCTCCCGAAGCCCATCAACATTGGGTACACAAACTCGACCATGCATCCTCAACACCCCGTCATCACCAATAGTCACATCTCGAGCATCGCCATATAACACCTTGTCCTTGAGGACAAGCAAATGAGGGTCATCAAACAAACGCTCCCGGATACGATCAAGCAAGGAAGACCGAGAGACCACGTAAGCTAGAACCCGAGTGGGCTCCGAAAGGTCCAACCTCACAAACTGGCTGGCTAAGGCCTGAACATCCTTCGCCATGGGCCTCTCTGCTGCTGGTAAATAAGCCAAAATCCCCAAACGCTCTGCCCGACGGCTCAAAGCATCGGCCACCACATTGACCTTGCCCGGGTGATACAAAATAGTGATATCATAGTCCTTCAGCAACTCTAACCACCTCCTCTGGCGCAAGTTAAGGTCCTTCTGTTTGAACAGATGCTGCAAAACTCCGGTGATCAGTATAAATCTCACAAGGAACACCGTACAAATAACGACGCCAGATCTTCAAGGCGTGAACAATAGCAGCTAATTCAAGATCATGGACAGGATAATTCTTCTCATGTATCTTCAACTGTCTGGACGCATAGGCAATCACCCTACCCTCCTACATCAATACCGCTCCAAGGCCAACCCTCGAGGCATACAATAGACAGTATAAGACCCCGAACCTGTAGGCAATATCAAAACTGGGGCTGTAGTCAAAGTTGTCTTGAGCTTCTGAAAGCTCTCCTCGCACTTTTCCGTCCACTGGAACGGAGCACCCTTCTGGGTCAGTCTGGTCATAGGTGCTGCAATAGATGAAAACCCCTGAACAAATCGACGGTAATAACCTGCCAAGCCAAGAAATCTGCGGATCTCTGTAGCTGAGGATGGTCTGGGCCAACTCTGCACTGCCTCCACTTTCTTCGGATCCACCTGAATACCCTCACTGAAGACCACGTGACCCAAGAACGCTACGGAATCCAACCAAAACTCACATTTCGATAACTTAGCATATAGTTTCTTTTCTCTCAAGTTCTGGAGCACTGTCCTCAAGTGCTGCTCATGATCTTCCCGACTCTGGGAATATACCAGAATGTCATCAATAAAGACAGTCACGAATGAGTCGAGATATAGCGAGAAAACACTGTGCATCAGATGCATGAAGGCTGCTGGGGCATCAGTCAGTCTCGTAATGACCATGCCGAGTCCTGAAGGCAGTCTTTGGGATATCTGGCTCCCGAATCTTCAATTAATGATAGCCTGAACGCAAGTCAATCTTAGAAAACACACGAGCACCTTGTAGCTGATCAAACAGGTCATCAATACGAGGCAAAGGATAGCGGTTCTTCACTGTAACCTTGTTCAACTGGCGATAATCAATACACATATGCATGGAACCATCCTTCTTCTTCACAAATAAGACAGGAGCACCCCAAGGTGATACACTAGGCCGAATGAAACCCTTATCAAGTAATTCTTGCAACTGCTCCTTCAAATCCTTTAACTCAGGAGGAGCCATACGGTACGGAGGAATAGAAATGGGCTGAGTGCCCGGCAACAGATCAATGCCAAAATCAATATCTCTATCGGGCGGCATGCCCAGAAGGTCAGCTGGAAACACATCAGAGAAATCCCGCACTACTGGACTGAATCAACTGTAGGGGTATCAATACTGACATCTCTCACATAAGCTAGATACACGTCACACGCCTTCTCAACCATACGCTGAGCCTTAAGGAATGAAATAACTCTACAGGATGTATGATCTAAGGTACCCGTCCACTCAACACGCGGTACAGCGGGCATAGCCAGCGTCACGGTTTTGGCGTGACAATCAAGAATAGCATAATGGGGCGACAACCAGTACATGCCCAGAATAACATCAAAGTCTACCATGCTGAGCAATAACAAATCGGCTCTGGTCTCAAAACCACTAAGAGCAATCAAACACGACCGATAAACGCAATCCACAACAAGAGAATCTCCCACAGGAGTAGAAATATAAACAGGGGAACTCAAAGAATCCCGAGATACACCCAAATGCGGAGCAAAATAAGAAGACACATAAGGATAAGTGGAGCTTGGATCGAATAGAACCGATGCATCTCTGTGACAGACCAAAATAGTACCTGTGATGACAGAATCGGAGGCGACAACCTCAATACGGGCAGGAAGGGTATAATATCTGGACTGGCCTCCCCCTCGAGGGTGACCTCTGCCTCCCCGACCTCCACCTCTAGCTGGCTGGAGAAGTGGGGTAGCAACTGGTGCTGGGATCATAGCTTGAGAACTCTGCGGGACATGCTGTGGCTGAGAAGTCAGTGGAGGTGCACCCCTCCTAAGTCTGGGGAAATCCCTCACTATATGGCGTGTGTCACCACACTCAAAACAAGCTCTAGGAGGACGTGGCGGCTGTGATTGGCTCGGGCCAGGTCTGCTGGACTGACCACTGGAAGCACCTTGCGCAGGAGGCGCACTAGATACTGGAGGTGCATAATAAGGCTCTTGAGGCCTAGGTGGAGCTGGAATACCACTGGCTCGTGGAAGAGCTGAATGAACAGGGCGACTCATATAACCCCTACCATGACGACCTGCAGCTGGGGCACGGGCACCAGAATAATGGCCCGACTCTCGAGACCTCTTGGCCTCCCTCTCCTTTCTATCCCTAGCATGCATACCCTCAATCTTCCTAGCAATGCTCACCACCTGCTGATAAGAAATATCCATCTCCTACTCACGAGCCATGCTAGATCTGATGCTGGGAATAAGCCCCTCAATAAACCGGCGAACCTTCTCGCGAACCGTAGAAACCAAAGCTGGTGCATGTCTAGCCAAGTCGGTGTAACGGACAGCATACTCTGAGACAGTCATAGTACCCTGGCGCAAGTGCTCAAACTCTGCACGCCAAGTGTCCCTGAGACTCTTGGGAACATACTCTCTCGTGAACATATCTGAAAACTGAGCTTAAGTCAGGGAAGCTACCTCATCCGGACTGTCTAACTCATAAGCATGCCACCACTGATAGGCGGCTCCTTGAAGCTGGAAGGTAGTGAAGGAAACCCCGCTCGATCCCGATATGCCCATAGTATGGAGGATACGGTAGCACTCCTCAAGAAATCCAAGGGCTTCATCTAAGTCTAGCCCGCTAAATGTCGGAGGCTGATACTTCTTGAACTTCTCAAGCCTCTACTGCTCCTCCTTTGAAACTACCGCCCTCTCCTCGGGCTGGGCTGGGGCTAGTGGCTGTACAGGAATAACCTCTGGGACCTGATCAACATGCACTCGCTACTAAGGAGTGCGGGCGGCGGGAGTCTATGCTCCTCCCCCGACCTCGGATGTAGCTGCAACAAGGGGAAGCAACCCTGCCTGAGCTAGAGTGGTGTACATAGTCATAAACTACACCAAAGTCTCTTGGAGTGCTGGAGTAGTAGTAGCAGACGTATCAGGTATCTGGACTCCGGCTGGTACTGCTGGTGGCACCTCGGTGGCCGCTCGCGCGGTTGCTCTGGCTGCACCACGAGCGCGTCCTCGGCCTCTACCCCGGCCCCAGCCTCTGACGACTCCAGTAGGGGGCGCGGGTGCCTAATCATCTCGAGTAGCACGTGTCCTCACCATCTGTGAGAGAATAGAAGACAGAAGTTTAGAATTGTAATATCAAAATCTCGCACGACAAGGAAATCAAACGAAGTGAAACTTTCTTAACAGTTACATAGCCTCTCGTAGATAAGTACAGACGTCTCCGTACCGATCCACGAGACTCTAATAAACAGGCTTGTGATTCATGACTCCTATGAACCTAGAGCTCTGATACTAACTTGTCACGACCCAAGTTCGCCCTCCGTTAACTGTTGTGATGGCACCTAGTCTCTACGACTAGGTAAGCCAAACAATTCGCGGAAAAAGAAATAACAGAAATAAACTATCCAAACTGCGGAAATAATACAAATCAAACTCTTACAACGAACTACATTTTCCCAAAACCCGAAATCTCATGAAATCACAAGCTATGGAATAACTACAGTGTTCTAACTCCAGAGTGTCTAAACAAAAGTAAATACAGAAGGCCTAATACTATGAGCCAGAATGGAAAGGGACGCCTCGGTCTGCGGACGCGGCAGACATACCTCGAAGTCTCTGATGGATCACTCCGCCTCAAGGATGGTAGGACTGAGTCGAAGAACTTGGATCTGCACATGAAAAACATGCGCAGGAAGGGCATGAGTACACCACATCGGTACTTAGTAAGTTCCAAGCCTAACCTCGGTCGGGTAGTGACGAGGAAGGTCAGGGCCCTACTGAGGTTAAAGGAAATACAAGATATAATAACAATGTAGAATAAGACAGTGTACTTGAGTGCAACAGTAAAAAGTAACAAAGGATGGAAGAACAACAACAACTTTAACAGAAACAAAGTAATCACGGAATAATAAATACAGCTCAACGCAGAGATAACAACCGGGGGATCTCCTAGGATACCGTCCTGTAGTCCCCAAATATAAATATCCAGTGGATCTCCCGGGTGCAATCCCGTAGTCCAACTCATAAATGTGCAGGGATCTACCGGAATACCACATCCGTAGTCCCAAATATAAATACTCAATACTGGGGGAATCTATCGGGTGCAATCCCGTAGTTCCAATGCAAAAATGCAGGGGGATCTCTCGGAATACAAATCCGTAGTCCCAAAGTAAACATACAGGGGGATCTCCCGGGATACCGTCTCGTAATCCCAAAGTAAATACAGACCAGCAACAAGAAGAATACTCAATTCAATCAAATTTCACACCGAGGTAAAGCAGGTATTTCACACCAAATTTTCCACCACTAATTAGGTCTTTAATCACATATAAACGAGTTATGAAGTCAAAAATATTACCTCCAAGTGATTCCCCTTTGGTTTCCTCAAAAATCACCCTCAAAAGCTTCAATCCCGTTCAAAAATGGTGGAAAAATGAAGAAAGGTCGCGGATGGACTATTTAAATACTGCCCAGATATCCCTTCTTCGCGAACGCGGAAGGACCCTCTTGTTCGCGAAGTAAAACTTCGCTTGGGTCCAAATTCCTTCATCGCGAACGCGATGCAAGACTTCCTCCTCCTACGCGAACGCGGGAGACACTACTCGAACGCGAAGCATTGATTCCTCACCAGCCCCAGCTCCTCTTCGCGAACGCGAAGAAGGAAACCAGAACTGACTGCTGCAACATTTTTCTGCAATTTCTAAGTTCCAAAAATGACCCGTTGAGCATCCGAAACACACCTGAGGCCCCTGGGACCTCAACCAAACATGCCAACCAATCCTAAGACATCATTCAAACTTGTTCCAATCTTCGAAACACTCAAAAACAACATCAAAACACCAATTTAGCATCGGATTCAAGCCTAAGAACTTCAAAAACTCTCAAAATACGCTTTCGATCAAAAAGTCTATCAAACCTCGTCTGAATGACCTAAAATTTTGCACACACGTCACATCCAACACTACGGATCTACTCCAACTTCTGGAATTCCATTCCGACTCTCGGATCAAAATCTCACTATCGAACCGAAAACTTCAAAAATTCAACCTTCGGCATTTCAAGCCTAAATGAGCTACGGACCTCCAAAACACAATCCGAACACGCTCCTAAACCCAAAATCACCCAACGGAGCTAACGGAACCATCGGAATACCATTCCGAGGCCGTCTTCACATTGTTACGACTACGGTCTAATTTCCAAAACTTAAGCTCTCATTCAGGGACTAAGTGTCCCAAAACTCTCCGAAATTCCAAATAATTTCTCCCGGCAACTCACAATTGCAGGCACAAACACGGGGAAAGCAGTTAATGGGGGATCGGGGCGTAATTTCTAAAAACGACTGGCCGGGTTGTTACATATACTGCATGAACCATGTTAGTTTTAAGTTTTTTTTGTTATGTTGCAAATTTATTTACAATGTTTTTTGGCAAATGTATTAGTTTAAACGTGTTCTAAAAATTACAGAATCTGCTTAAATCTTCATACGTTTATAAAATTTATATGTTCATATGTAATAGTATCACATAAGTCATTTTCCAGAAATTCTGTTAGAATAGCAATAGGCAGTTTGGTTATTCAGTTAGCAAAAAATGTAATAATTTTTACTGCATTTCCTTGTGTGTTAAACCAGCTTAATAGATTAGCAATTTACCACACTATTTTTAATAATTAAATAATGGTGGATTATTATTAGCTTAAAGTCATAAAAAAATCATAATTTTACAAAGTGACTAAGTGATAACCATAATACATTTTCAGGCCCAAAACCAATTGGGTTTATGAATTTATGTTTTGATTTTTACTAAAACAAAATGAGTTGATCGAACACTTAAAGATTTTTGAAATACAAATAAGCTTAAAAACCAGCATTTCAAAAATAAAGAATTAGGCAAATAAGTAGTAAGATTGTCCAAAATTTAACAGATTTCGATCTATTCAAAATACCCTTTTTATTTTTCTGTTTTAAAAGATAAACAAAAATATAGGTAAAATTTTGCATATTGTCATTACAAATATTAATTTCAAATTCCTTTAAATATGTGTTGGCTAGAGTCCACTAGGACTCATTATTAATTTATTTAGGCCAGATTCAAAAAATCCTTTTTATTTTTCTGTTTTAAATATCTTTAAATTGATTGAATGCTTAATAATTTATTTGGGCCAGATTCATCTGAATTAAGTCAGGCCCAAGTTCTTTTAGAATTAATTTAGCTGTTTGAATAATAGACAATATATGTCATGGGTTACGGTGCATTTGGACTCAACCTTTGTCAGGTCCCAAACTCCAAAATCT
Source organism: Nicotiana attenuata (assembly GCF_001879085.1). NCBI lineage: Eukaryota > Viridiplantae > Streptophyta > Magnoliopsida > Solanales > Solanaceae > Nicotiana > Nicotiana attenuata. Next base: position 245,272 of record NW_017671714.1, on the reverse strand, counting down.
GGGCCTGTTTGGCATTTAATAAATAAAGTTGCCACATCTAATTCAAATAAGTATCTCATGTAGTATCGAATCTTAGAAAAATGAAACCATGAACATTCGTAGCTTTGCTTTAGGCGCGATTAATAAATCATCACGTCTATGGGTACGGTTCTCGTGGCATGGTCGTGATACCTAATCCAAACTCGGAGGTGCATTTCATGTGACCCGACCACAACTTCGAACAATAATAAAATAAACATGTCGTAAAGCGGGTGCATTTCATGTAGCGCGGTTTGCAACATGTACCAAAACGACAAGTGTACGACAATCGTGACTTGTTCCAAAAATAACTCCATAAATAATTAAAAGCAGTTGAAAGTTCTAAATGCACAATAGATTTAAAACATGTAATTAATCAGATAATTGGGCCAATTAATAATAGTTGAGTGACCGTGCTAAAATCACAGAACCCGGGAATGCCTGACACCTTCTCTTGAATTAACAGAATTCCTTACCCGGTCTTCTGTGTTTGCAGACCAAAAATGGAGTCAAATTTCCTCGATTTGGAATTTTAAAATAAACTGGTGACTTGTGACACCATAAATTATCTCAAGTGGCGACTCTGAATAAATAAATAATCTCATTTCGAATAATATCACTTAAATTGGAAAAACTCCCTATCCCCTCGGAAAAAAGGAGGCGTGACACTACTATTAATCAACTCTAAGTATTTTTCAAAATTAGGGTTTCTGCTTCGTCTATTTTTGCAAAGGGTTTTCTGAAATTTCTCATGTTTGTTTAATCTTTCTATAGTGACTATGTTCCAGGCTTGAGTGCTCGACTGTTCATTGTTTGATTTTCAACATTTTGTCCGTTATTGTTTGAATAATTGATTGATTAGCTAAATTATTTAGGGTTTCATTGTTTGCTAAAATAATTTACTGATTTCTACTTGCTTTCCTTAATTCAGAGGTTCCTAATTGGCGTCTCTTGCCTATTTATGGGATGATTGACCCTTGATTGGTCTCTAATTACCTCTAATTGCCTTATTCGTGTGATTGATTGCTTGATTTATGGGTTCTAACCCTAATTGGCTTATAAACCTACTTCTTGGCTTATTTAAAATTCAATCAGAGTTATTTATGGGTCTAATTCCCCAATTTTCTGCCCCTATCAAGTTTGTTTGATTATTTGATTGCTTCCCTTACCTTATTTATAATATTTACCTGACTTGCCTTATTTACTTACACTGTTCGACTCCTATATATACACTCTCATTCTAATTCTTCACACGAACAACAGTTCAAAAAACACACACACAAAAACTTTCTCTCATCTATCTTTCTGCTACTCGTGCTCATTGCTTGTCTAGCCAGCTAAAAGCCAAGGCTAGAATGTGGAATCTTGCTCACTCTACTTTCTGCTTTTTCTTCCTTAACTGGTATGTTCCTATTTCAATGTCATTCCAAAATTCAAATCTATGTGCTCCTTGTTGAATCCACATCTCTTTCTGCACTAGTTTAATTGCTTAGGCACTTAATTATTCTTCCCCGTTTGTTGGTATGATCAGTATGCTTAAGTTTCACCCTCTCTTGTTCAGTGTTTTAATCAGCATGTCTATTTGCTTAAGTATTCAATATGGTCTTAAATAGCGTGTTTACTTTTGTGTCTTCCCTGTCGTGTAACCCCAACTAGTATGGCTACTTTGTGTGATTGAATCTTTGTGGTTCTTCCTGTATTCTTCAGCATGATTGCCTCTGTATCCAGACTTATGTCTCAGTGTGTTTAGTCAACATGTTTATTACAGTTCATAAGTCTTGTGTGTTCATAAATAGCATGCTTATCACTAAGTATGATTGTAATTTAGATCTTAAAACAATATTCCTGTCTACTTTGTGTCTCTATTAACTAACATGACTGCTTCGCCCTTCTTCTTATGTGCTCATGTTTCACGTGTCTTGTGTTCCCAACCCCTGCTCCCTTTTGTGTAACTGTTTGTACATCCAGAACTGATTGACAAAGTGAAGTTGAAACTGGGCAATGTGATTTTTTTGTGACTATGTTGTTGTTTGCTAAACCTTTCTTTCCCTCAAAAGGTTTTCAACATATTTTTCACTCCTAATATGTTTCTCCAAACTTGTAAGGCCCCGTGAAGATTTCTACTCAAAACCTGAAAGCTCGTAGCTCGCGGCGGTTCGAACCTTTTGGACTGATCTATGCATTAAAAACTTAAGGAATAATATTTTCCAGAAAAGTGCGTTTATGCGGTCCATTATGCAGTCGCATAACAGCTGTGCGGACCGCATAGTCGCCGCAGAGTCAGACAGTTTGATGGTTAATTTTAAGTTCAACTATGCGGCCTATTATGCGATCGCATAATCAATATGCGGGTCGCATAATCCCCTTGAAATTTTGCAAGGGGCAGTTCTGCGGTGCATTATGCCACCGCAGAACAGGTATGCGGACCGCATTCTTGTCGCATACCCGGGCAGTTTGTTCAGGTTTGAAGCCATTTTTGCGGTCCCTTTTGCGGGCCGCATGTCCATTATGCTATCGCATATGCGATCGCAGACTGTGTCAGGGCTCCTATTTCTAACTTTTAAAACCCGACCCCATCCCATTAAAAACACCCCATTAGACCCCTTTTATGTTATTTTACTGCAAATAGAGTGAGAGGGGAAGTTCTAGAGAGAGAGAGAGATCTTCATCAAGTCCCCACCCAATCCTTACCTAAACCCTTGAAGAATTTCAAGTACAGCTGCTAGGCCTTCACCCCAAGAGGTAAGAACTTGAGCCCTAACCTTTGGTTTCGAAATTCACACTAGAATGAGTTATTAGCTTGTGAGTTCATGGGTATAAAAATGGATTTTATTGCATGCATAAAGGGTAATAGGGTATGGGGAGGTTGTGAACTAAAAAGATAGCAATTGGGTGCAAAATGATGAAAATCCTTCACAACAGGGGGTCCTAAAATCACAATGCACACTTAGTGCTTATTAATATGCTCAAATAAGCTAGAACCTTAATCATGTCTCTAATTCTTGGTTTAACTTGCAATTTTCATAAAATAGATCGAAGTTGCTAGGAAATTCCGGAATTTATTGTAAGGATTTAAGGAAATCTCTATTGAGGTATGTATGCCTAAACCCCCCCCCCCCCCCTTCTTAGAAATTGAGCTTCCATGGTGTCCGTGCAAATGTTGTAAGTCCGAAATTTGATTGATGAAGTACTTGTTATATTAAATGAATTGATGTTGTGAAAATGTATGTGGAAGGTGCGTCTCCATGTGTTTAATGTGCTATTCTTTGTAAAAATTGAGGATGTGGGGAGAACATGAGCTATGTGCTAAATGCCTAAATTTCAAGTCGAGGTTACATTGTGATTAATATGCTGAACTGGATGAATTCCTGTCTATGCTTATGACTTAAATTGCTTTTGTACGTGCCTATGATCTTAAATGACAAGGTTAATGTTGAAAATGGGAATAATGTGAAACGTGAGTTATGGAATGTGGCCTAGTGCAAAGTATGATGTGGTAATTATGGCCCTAAGAGCCGATGAACTAATACATGTGAAACCAAAAATTGAAATGAGGTGATTAACGGAAAAGGGTAACGTCTTGGTAAGACGGCTTAGCCGATCGGGTCGTGATCGGACGCCATGCTACAAACACATGGTGGTATTGTATTGATAATTGAAACTGGAAAGTGAATGAAATAAAGGTAGCGTCTTGGTAAGACGGCTTAGCCGATCAAGCCGTGATCGGACTCCGCTCAAGAAAGCGGTGGTATTGTGAAATGATGATGCAATAATATGGGATGCCCCAACCTAAAATTACGGAAACTATGTAAAAACTATGTGAACCTTTTATATTGCTAACGTGGTGATTGTTTGAAGCTTTGTAGTCCTTATGATTTCTTTTTACTCTTGTATGGTTGTTCTTTCTAGCAGGATGGTGTTTAGTTATACATACTGGTACTATTCCATGGTACTAACGTCCCTTTTGCCGGGGGCGCTACATTTTTGAATGAATGTAGGTGGCTTCATAGCGGACAGTGCCGATCACACATAGTAGAGTATCCTCCTCTCAAAGTCTTGGTGAGCCCCTTTCTCCTTCAAGGGGTTATGTTGTACATCTTTTGTTATAGACTTCCACTTTTGAGGTATAGCCGGGGCCTTGTTGCCGGCGATGTCATAACAGTCTTTTGTATCCTTAGAGGCTCCGTAGACGTCTGTGTGGGTTATGTTCGGATGTCGATGGGTTAATGTACTGCATAGTAATTCTAAACTCTAGTTCTTCTAAACTGCAACTGTATGAAATCTTGAATACTTAACCATGGTTTAAGGTTTGTGATTTGAAAATGGATAAAAACTGTGAATGTTCGACTTTTGCTATTGTCTAAATAAACAAAAGCGCGGTTTTCTTAATCGTATTGAGTCGGGTAGAAAGTGTTAAAAAGGCTTGCTCAGTTGGGTTCACTCGATTGAGCACCAGTCGCGCCTCCCGAGGTTGGGGCGTGACAAAACTATTACTACTCCTAAAGTATTTTCACTCCTAAAGATTTTACCTCTGTACTGTTTTAAAAAAAATGAACTATGTCAAGCACTCACACTTCTACTCCTAGATCACTTATGTTCTGCCCCTCAAGTGTGTGTACTGCCTAGAATCCATGAGATTCCTCCGAACTCTGGCACACTGGGGCTGGCCTTTCCACACTGCACATAACTACTCTCCTATTTAAAAGGATCTTGGTGTGAGCATTGCCCGGGGTCCCTGAGGCCCTTGGGAACTTTGACGCACCAGGATACCCTTATTGAACATCATGAGACTATGGCATCTGCGACTGTTTGAAGGCCTGGTATTTCCAGGTTCACTTTGGGCCTATTTTAGGCTCCCTATAGTATAGCTTTTATTCATTATGTAATTCATCTATGGTCTGTAATAATAATCCTTGTAAATAGATATTGGGAAAATTAGTAAAAGGGAAAGAGATTCTTATATGATTTATTTGTGAGGAAAATCGGGTAGAAATCATGCCTTAGGTTTACTATGCTTACTTGCATTAGAAATCATGCCTTAGGACTGTTATAATCCTGCTTAACAAAGCGTCCATTCGTCATGTGCATTAGAGATCCTGCTTTAGGACTGTTATTGCATTCGCTTTAAAATCATGTCTACATCGCATAAATCAGTAACTATCCTGTTTAAAAGCAATCCCAACACCTAGATATCATGTTCTAGGATTAAATGTATGTAAACCAGCTCCGTAACATTCATTACCTAGACCAGCATGCCTATATGACTTAATAAGTTCAAAACTGTTTGTTTTAAATTGATCATGATTACATTTTAGACAACATGTTTATAGGGTATCTCCACCTAGGCAAGCCTGTAGGTAATTAAAATCTTATAAAAACTTGAAACTATGTTGTGCTTATTTGTGAACTACCCAGATTCAACAGATTCTAAAATCAGTAGGCAAACTGATTAGGTCTTTAATGCTTTGCCTTAACTCAATGTTGTATATTCTCTGCTTGTCATGCCCACCTAGATATCCTGTTCTAGGACCTCTCTGAAACATCTGAAATTTGCTATTTGAGACGTGCACTTGCTTGCTCTATTTGTGGAGGTAAAATGTGAGCCTTTTAACTGTTCTACCTTTCGTCCAGTCCTACGTGTTTTGATTGTTGCCTAGAATTTTCTCCTTTTAATTACTGTAGGAGAGTCTAGATCCACCTTAACTAGAAGTCCTAAATACCTCCGGGACTATATAAGTAAAGGGACGGGTAATGCACGCATAGGGTACATCTTAAGGTTGTTAGAACGCTTTAGGCTATGACCAAGGGGAGGGCAATTGGGTAGTAAAGGATATAATGACATGTGCGCTAATGCCACGTGTAACCCCTCTATTTAAGGAAGTCTTACCGGGTATTGTACAGATGTGATCCTATAGGCCAACGAACCTACGACCCCCTTTACGCCGTTTAAATAAATTTATGTGTTTATGCGCTTTGTTTCTTTAATGACTAGTTCACATAATTTGAGTTTGGCCGGGACCCACCATTGTGGACCGCAAGGGGTTCCTAACACCTTCCTCTCAAGGTTATTTCGAGCCCTTACCTAAGTCTCTGGTAATGCAAATCGGTTTTATGAGTTATCTGCTCTAGGTGCCCTAACGCACCTTAAATCCGTTGGGTGGCGACTCTTCAAATTCAAATACCCAATTCCCAAAAGTAAATAAGTTGTTCCCAATGAATGTCGAATACCGGACTCCGCGAGGAAAAAGGGGGCGCGAGAGCATGGCGACTCTACTAGGGATATTTTAGGCTCTTACCATAACGAACTTGTTTTTGTGAATTAGTCTCAAGCATGCTTTATTTTGGTTATACAACCTTTCCCTTCCCCTTTATTTGGATTTAATTGCTTATTTTCAAGCATTTATGATTTCTTTTATTTCCTGAAACTGACCTGTTTCCTTGTTTTCCTTTTGTAACTGCCTTCAATTATTTAAACACCGCATTTATCATTTTTAACGTGCAAATACTTGACAACATGATATTTATTTTTGCATAAATCATGCTCAACATCATATTCCACTCGTGCGTAATCAATCCTATAGCAACGCTTGATGAGTGTTTGAGCTATTCCTATATATCACCCTTTTAAATTCGGAAAGGCGTATTTGCGGTAAAACTAGTCGATCAACGGTGCGTTCGACAGTTCCGTGCCTTTCTCCCTCAAGTTGTCCGCTTGAGGGTCCTAGTCTAGACCTCTATAGCAACCTTAGTCTGATTAATTGTACATGCATCATGGTCAAACCTAGCCAGGTTAATATGTTGTCCACATAATAACCCTTTAAGACAAGCCTCACCCAAAAGTCCATCGAGTTTTCAATAATCCCAACGGACGCTATCACGATTGTGTGCATTAATTTGGAGAAATAAGTGCCAATATGCTAATCATTGTTGTATAAATAGACGAACCTGGAGGGGGAAATGGCCTAACCATCTTTTGTTTTGCAGAAATGAGGCACGAAGTCCCCTAGTTCGGCATGGTCGGTAGCATACCTTCACCTTTGCTTGATTGCTGGAGGGATCTTCCTTCAAGTGACCAAAATTAGGTGAAACGAGTCCTGGGAAATTTGCCTTCTCTGTTGGATCTTCAGCCAAACAAAATGTTGATCGAGGCTGCCACCATGTTTTGGGACAAAGAAAGGGTTGTGTTCCGCTACGGAAACAAAAAAATGACGCCTTTTGGAAGAAATAAGGAGATTTGCTGGGCTACCTTGGGATAGCCCTGGTTTATTGGCAGCAGAAAATCGCACCACTAGGGGATTTTTGAAGATGATGGGGTTAAAGAAGAATGATGACTTGGAGTGCCTGAAAAACACTTATGTACCTTTCGATTTCCTCTATGAGCGATACGGTCACAGCAGGTCTTACCGTATCTTCAATGATGAATTCTCCATCACCTCCTTGGGTTGGATTTATCGTAGGGTCTTTGTGTTCATTGTGTGTTTCTTGGCCATGCTAGTGTTCCCGATCTAAGGGGACAGAATCCACACCAGGCTGGCCATGGTGGCCAAAACTATGATGGACGGGATCGAGGGGCATACATATACCATTGTCCCTATGATCATTGCACATATGTACCGGGCTTTGGAACGCTGCCAGAAGGGGTTCAGATTCTTCGAGGGTTGCAATTTGTTGCTGCAAGTTTGGCTGCTAGAACATCTCCAAAAGGGTCAATACCGTCAGGAGTTTCCATGAAGACCGTGGAATTATCATATAGCCTTCCACCATCCCAAGAAAATGACATATATTCCGGAAATGTTTGCTCAACCAAAGGATGCTACAGGATGGGTGCAGTTTTTCAACAATCTGACTGAGGACCAGGTTCATTGGATGTTCGAATGGTTCCCTACCGACGAGTTCATCATCAGATCCAGGGATGTTCCCCAATTGGTACTGATTGGGTTAAGGGGCATATACCTTACGCTCCCCTCAGGGTTATGAGACAGGCAGGCAGGAGACAAGTCGTACCGCGAGTCGCCAAGATGAGTCACTTCATAGCCGATTTTTAGGGTGAGGCCATCCCATATAAGAATGAAGCACAACACATGTGGAGCTTGAAGATTATCGTAGAAAAGGATACCATTGAGCCGGATCAATATCATGCGGGTTATACATACTTTTACCTCTCATGGTTGGATGATAACATATCGGGGATCTTCGAGCCAAGGGTTGGTCCAGGAAACAGGGTTATAGACGAAGTTGCCGAAGCATAGGTGAAGTACAACAAATTGCGCAAGAGAATTCGTGAGTCTGAAGCTGAGCATATGGAGCAGCATAAGGCCGACATGGAAATGATCAATGAGTGGAAAGAAAGGGCTGTTAAATCCAGCGAAAGGTTGGAGTATCTGGAGTACAGTCTAATGGAACTGGAAGGGAAAATGAGGAAGAGAGTCACCGATTGCCAAAACGCTGAGGGACATGAAGGAGGGAATTTGGTAAGGGCATTCTTACTACTGAACCTGCGCGAACTGGGGGAATTGATCGACAAGAGCATCCAGTATGGAGAGGGTCTTTCTGGGACCAAATAGATTAGGTTTACTTGCTTTCTAAATGTAATAAGGCCAAGTGCCATTAGTGACATTATCTTATTTAGTATCGTTTTGGGGTCGTCCATTTTCACAATAATGAAATGAGGCAATTATTGGCACTAAATTTCTCCAAATTTATTTGTCGCTAGGCCTACCTCGGGCATAACTTTCCTGAATCATTACTGACTTGGCTACCTTTTGTTTTTCTTTCTTCCTTTTGATTATTCCCATTCCCCAAAGGTTGATTCGTGCATACTGGCATCATCAGCTTATCACACAAGATACAGGGGCCCTCCACCTTCTCCTCCTCCTAGTCCATCAAAAGGCAAGGGAAAATCAAAAATGGAAGATTTGAATGGCACCAGAAAGGAAAACAACACACAGGTTGAACATGCAGAAACTTCTAATGGTCGGGGTATTCAGGACCTAAATGATGCAGTTTCACGGCTCGAACAGAAAATACTGGAACTCCAGGGTGAGCTTGAGCATGTCCAGAATGTGGCAAACCTATCCTTCGCACTTAGCGTCCCATACATCAGTCATCCAAACACTCAGAACCCCGCGCCACATCAAAAAACACCCAATAAGTGCCCACAAAATCCTCCCATACCTCACCATTATACAACTCCACCACAAAATCAAACTATCCCACCACAATACAAGCCAAACACCTATCGTACTCCACAAAATACTCCACCGGTCATTCCTGAACCCCAAAATTCCACCGATGATCACCACTATACTCAGATTCCAGGTCACAAAAACAACCCTATATATGTGGAGACCCTACCTCACTCCACTCAACCCATCTCCAATGCACCAGAATCTGTTGAGAAGGACATGCTCATTAAGAACCTGGACAAGGAGCTCAAGATGTTGACCAGCCGAGTTCAAGGCGTAGAAGGAGGCAAGGGGATAGAAGGTCTGAACTATCAAGACCTATACATACAGCCGAATGTAGAACTGCCAGAAGGTTACAAACCTCCCAAGTTCGAGATGTTTGGTGGTACAGGTGATCCCAGGGTTCATCTAAGGACCTATTGTGACAAGCTTGTCGGGGTCGGAAAAGATGAAAAGATCCGGATGAAGCTTTTTATGAGGAGTCTTACTGGAGATGCCTTGTCCTGGTACATCAGCCGGAGTCCTAAGAAATGGTCCAACTGGGTGAGTATGGCGTCTGATTTCATGGACCGATTCAGGTTCAACACAGAGAATGCACCAGATGTCTTCTACATTCAGAACCTCAAGAAGAAGCCCACCGAGACTTTTCGTGAGTATGCTACTCGTTGGAGGTCAGAAGCGGCCAAAGTCAGGCCAGCATTGGACGAGGAACAGATGAACAAGTTCTTTGTCAGAGCACAGGATCCGCAATACTATGAAAGGTTGATGGTTATTGAAAACCATAAGTTCTCTGATATCATCAAACTTGGTGAAAGGATCGAAGAAGGCATTAAGAGCGGGATGGTAACAAACTTTGAGGCATTGCAGGCCACTAATAAAGCATTGCAGTCAGGGGGTATATCTAAGAAGAAGGACATGGGAGCAGTAATGGTCGCCCAAGGAACCAAAACTCCATTCATATACCGAACCTTCCCACTTGCATATCAAGCACCTCCACCCACATATCAACCATCACCTCCACCTACATATCAACCCTCATCCCCCAGATATTCCCAACCAGCCACTGCCTATCATACCTATAATTCCTAACCATCTCACTTTTAGTCACCTCCAACTCGTCAAAACTACCCAAGACCGCAACCCAATTTTGACCGCAGGCCACCCAAACAATACACTGCCATTGTCGAACCCATCGACCAGCTATATGAAATGTTGAAGGCTGCTGGTTACGTCACTCCCATCCCTGCTGTGGCCAAGGAGAACTCATCCCAATGGGTTAACCCAAATAAGACTTGTGCGTACCATTCCATTATGAAAGGGCATACCATTGACGAATGCCGCACATTAAGGACAAAATCCAGACTTTGATTGACAACAAGATCATCCAGGCAAAGGAGGCTACGCCTAGTGTCCGCAATAACCCCCTCCCAGATCATAGGGGTAAAGGTGTCAATGTGATAGAGATGGATGAAGAATGGGATCCGGAGGGATCAATCGGACTTATGAAAGAGGGTGACGACCCCAAGAAATCCGCAGTCACACTCAATCCCATTATAGTGCAGGTGCAGCCGCCAGTGGAGGTCGAGGTAACAACTTCAGTCCCATTTGAAGTTGAGGTAGCACCCCCTACAGTTGCACCTATTCCATTTGAGGTGAAAGTCGCCACACCATTTACAGTAACAGTATCAACCACACCGCCTTTCTGCACTGAGGTTGTACCATGGGATTATGTGGCCGAAGCTAGAAGAAAAGGAAAAACCAAGATGGGAGAATCTAGTGCCGCACAGGGATGACTAGGACTGGAAGGGTCTATACACCCGAGCATTTGGGGAGATTACAGCAAACAGACCTCTAATAGACCTCCCATTATTGAAACAGGTCCAGATGACCTCTAGAGGAAAGTACAAGCAAGGGAGTGTTGAGTCATCGATCATCTGAACAAGACTCCTGCTCAAATCTCTATCCTGTCGCTGCTACAGAATTCAGAAGCACACAGGAACGCTCTGATGAAAGTATTGAATGAAGCATATGTGCCCAATAATATCACAATTGGAGAAATGGCTAACATGGTGGGACAGGTATTGGAAAGTCACAAAATCACTTTCCACGAAGATGAGTTGCCGCCTGAGGGTTTGAGTCACAATAGGGCACTGCATATCACAGTGCAATGCGAAGACTACTTCATTACTAGGGTCCTGATCGATGGAGGATCCAGTCTCAATATTTGCCCATTGACAACGCTAAAGAGGTTGGGCAAAGGCCTATACAAGATACAAGAAGGGACCATGAACGTGAAGGCATTTGATGGGTCTCATAGAGCTACCATCGGGGAAATTAATCTCTATCTGTAAATGGGGCCTACGTGGTTTGATGTCGAGTTTTAGGTGCTGGACATATCTGCATCCTACAATCTGTTGTTGGGACGACCATGGATACACGCCGCTGGGGCTGTGGCATCAACTTTGCATTAGGCAGTAAAGTTTGAGTGGAACCATCAGGAGGTGATTATCCATGGAGACGGGAGCAACCCCATTTTACACCCTTCAGACTATTCCGATGGTCGAGAATAGGAGAAAGCTAGGCGGAGAGACTTATCATCATATCGAGCGGGTCAATGCAATCGACAAGGATAAGTGGTGGGATAGCAAGATAGCAAGCATGATGAACTGGGGAGGGTATGAGCCTTGCAAGGGTCTTGGTAAAAATCTTCAGGGCATTACCAAGCCAATACAGCCAAAGCACCATGGTACCACTTTTGGGCTGGGATATCAATACACCTGGCAAGAATACAATGACTGGTCACCACCATGGCGAGGTCCGTACTATCCATTGGAGCAGCCTATACCGCACTTGAATCAGACCTTCCAACAGGCCGACATCATATGGGGATCAGAGGAGGAAGAAGCACTAGTAGCCTTAAGGAACCTGTTCTTGGAGGATGAGGACCTAGACTGTTATGTAATTGTTTAGGAGGGGGAGGAGGAAGGTCCTACCATCCGAGCTGTGGAGAGAGGATCATTACTCAAGAATTGGACTGTCAGACCATCCAGGGCCCGACGAGTCCCGGGGTAGCGAGGATGAACAACATTGTTTTGTTTATTTTCTAAGAAAAATGATTTCCCTTTTGGTATTTTGTTTTAAATAATATTTCCAATGTTCCGAAGCATTGTTTAAATTATCGTAAATCGCTTTTATGCTTCAATGAATCAATATTTATTATTACCATTTTTTCTCTCATATCTTTATCTAACAGCATTACCATTTCCTGTCTCGATGAACCAACAATTGTGACATGTAATGAGACGACGCAAAAAAAGGATAGTGATTCGGAAGAAGAACATGTCATACCCGAGGAAATTGTTAGAGAAGTAGAAGACTTTGAGAACAAGCCCAAGTCTAATCTGGACAAAACAGAAATAATCAACTTGGGAGACTCTGAAATTGTCAAGGAAACCCGCATCAGCATCCACTTGTCGCCATCAGAAAAAGAAGAGTACACACAGTTCTCGAAAGGGTATGAGGACATCTTTGCATGGCCATACGATGATGTGACCAGGTTAAGTACATCCATTGTGGCTCACAGGTTTCCCACAAACCTAACGTGTCCATCAGTGAAGCAGAAACTCAGGAAATTCAAGCCTGACAAGAGTCTAAAAATCAAGGAGGAGGTTACTAAGCGAATCAAGGCCAAGGTCCTCAGGGTGGTTGAATACCCAACTTGGCTAGCCGACGTTGTGCCAGTTCCAAAGAAGGATGGGAAGGTCAAGGTCTGTATTGATTATCGAGATCTCAACAGGGCCAGCCCAAAGGATGATTTCCCGCTTCCAAACATACACATCCTAATCGACAATTGTGCCAAGCATGAACTCTAGTCGTTTGTGGATTATTTTGCCGGTTACCATCAGATCTGGATGGACGAAGAGGACACTGAGAAAATGGCTTTCATTACACCATGGGGGGTATACTGTTATAAGATGATGCTATTCGGTCTAAATAATGCTCGGGACACCTACATGAGGGCTATGACTACCATTTTTCATGACATGATACATAAGGAGATCGAGGTATATGTGGATGACGTCATCATCAAATCCAAGAAAGCCATAGATCATATCGCCGATGTGAGGAAGTTTTTCGACAGACTACGGAAATACAACCTGAAACTAAACCCCGCAAAATGCGCTTTTGGGGTCCTTCCGGAAAGTTACTTAGGTTCATTTCCATCCGCTGAGGGATAGAATTGGATCCGTCAAAAGTCAAATCCATCCAGGAGCTACCGTTGCCGAAGAGTAAGAAAGATGTAATGAGTTTTTTAGGACGGTTAAACTACATCAGCCAGTTCATAGCCCAGTCCACAGTTATATGTGAGCCAATTTTCAAGATGTTGAAGAAAGATGCTACAACTAGTTGGACCGAAGATTGTCAAAAGGCTTTCGACAAGATCAAGGAGTACTTATCAACATCACCAGTCTTGGTCCCGCCAGAGCCAGGTAGACCCTTGCTACTCTACCTTGCAGTGCTAGATGGAGCCTTCGGTTGCGTTCTGGGGCAACACGATAAGACAGGGAGAAAGGAACAAGCTATCTATTACCTGAGTAAGAAGTTCACTCCATATGAAGCGCGGTACTCTTTATTGGAATGTACCTGCTACGCTCTGACCTGGATAACTCAGAAGCTGAGGCATTACTTCTGTGCCTACACAACATACCTCATATCAAGAATGGACCCCTTGAAATATATCTTTTAGAAACCCATGCCCACTGGCAAGCTGGCTAAGTAGCAAATCTTGTTGAGCGAGTTCGACATTGTTTATGTAACTCAGAAAGCAGTCAAGGGACAGGCACGGGCAGATCATCTTGCTGAGAATCCCGTGGAAGGAGAATACGAACCCCTAAAAACGTATTTTCCCGATGAAGAAGTGTTATTCATAGGAGAAGATATTGATGAGTCCTACGATGGTTAGAGAATGTTCTTTGACGGAGCGGCAAATTTCAAAGGAGTCGGCATTGGAGCCGTCTTGGTGTCGGAAACGTGCCAACATTATCCGGTATCTGCTAAACTCAGATTTCCCTGCACCAACAACATGGCAGAGTATGAAGCCTGCATACTAGGGCTCAACATGGCCATCGACATAAATATTCAGCAGCTGCTGGTAATCAGTGATTTAGATTTGCTTGTACACCAGGTACAAAGAGAATGGGCCACCAAGAATTCCACGATACTGCCATATCTGCACCATGTGCGGAAATTGAGAAAGAGGTTCACGAAGATAGAGTTTCGGCATGTTCCCAGGATTTAAAATGAGTTTGCCGATGCATTGGCCACTTTGTCATCCATGATACAGCATCCCGACAAGAACTTCATCGATCCTATCCCAGTAAGGATCCATATCCAGCCGGCGTATTGTGCCCATGTTGAAGAAGAAACAGACGGGAAGCCTTGGTTTCACGATATCAAAGAATATTTGGCAAAAGGAGAATATCCGGAGCATGCAAATCATACTCAGAAACGTACGCTTCGGAGGTTGTCCAACAATTTCTTCCACAGCGGAGGAACCTTGTACAGAAGAACTCCTGATTTGGGATTGCTAAGGTGTGTCGACACAAAGGAAGCTTCAAAGCTACTTGAGGAAATACATACCGGGACCTGAGGCCCGCATATGAACGGTTTTGTCTTGGCCAAAAAGATACTTAGGGCCGGTTATTTCTGGATGACCATGGAGACAGATTGCGTCCAGTATGTCCGAAAATGCTACCAATGTCAAGTACACGCCGATTTGATAAAAGTGCCGCCAAATGAGCTCAATGCAACAAGCTCGCCTTGGCCATTCGTCGCCTAGGGAATGGATGTCATTGGTCCAATCGAACCCACTGCCTCAAATGGGCATTGGTTCATCTTGGTAGCTATTGATTACTTCACCAAATGGGTCGAAGCAGCATCTTACAAGGCAGTAACTAAGAAAGTCGTAGCAAATTTTGTCCGCGATCGGATTGTTTGCCGGTTTGGAGTTCCAGAATCAATCATCACTGACAATGCCTCCAATATCAATAGTGATCTGATAAAGACCATGTGTGAGACTTT
This sequence comes from Nicotiana attenuata, assembly GCF_001879085.1. NCBI lineage: Eukaryota > Viridiplantae > Streptophyta > Magnoliopsida > Solanales > Solanaceae > Nicotiana > Nicotiana attenuata. The sequence goes on along the minus strand of NW_017671714.1, from coordinate 229,988 downwards.
CAAAATCAAGCACAAGAATTCCACAGCCTATAGACCTCAGATGAACGGAGCTGTAGAAGCCGCTAACAAGAATATCAAGAAGATACTGAGAAAGATGGTAGAAAAGCACAAACAATGGCACGAGAAGCTGCCATTCGCTTTATTGGGATATCGTACCACAGTCCGCACATCAACCGAGGCAACTCCCTACTTACTGGTTTATGGTACTGAAGTTGTTATTCCGGCTGAAGTGGAGATCCCTTCTCTGAGATTCATACAAGAAGCTGAGCTCAGCGACGCAGAATGGATAAGGAGTCGTTATGAATAGCTAGCCCTCATAGACAGAAAAAGGATGAATGCAGTGTGTCATGGGCAACTCTGTTAGAACAGAATGTCTAGAGCCTTCAACAAAAGAGTCAAGCAGAGACAGTTCACGCCGGGGCAGCTGGTGTTGAAGAACATCTTTCCGCATCAAGATGAAGCCAATGGGAATTTCTCTCTCAACTGGCAAGGCCCTTACCTGGTTCACAGAGTATTGACAGGAGGAGCCCTCATACTTGTAGAAATGGACGGAGAAGTCTGGCCAAAACCGAGCAACTCAGATGCAGTCAAGCGATACTATGTGTAACTATTTATGTTTTTGCAAAATGATGTAAATTGAACTACGCTCGAACTGATTCCCGTTTTAGAGGGCATACGTAGGCAGCCCTGTGGGTTCGGTCATATCATAATAAAATTTTCATTCCCCCCCCCCCCTCAGAACCAGAAACTGGGGCAAAATTTTGAGGAGGACCCTCAAAATTCCGGAGCAAGTCCAGCCAACGCCATCATATGCCAGAAAGTCAAAAACTAAATCAGAAACTGGGGCAGAATTTTGAGGAGGACCCTCAAAATTCCGAAGAAATTTTAGCCGATCGCAGCATGTGCAGCAGTCAAACGTGTCCATCTAACTAGGGCAGGATTTTGAGGAGGACACTCAAAATTCTATAGCATGAGAGGTTGCGATGTCTCGGATCGTGTCACAGTCACTGGTTTATCTAACCAATTTCTAAAATAATATATTTTTATTACGTCTTTGAAACTATGCATGCTTGCTTGTAAAATGACTTTGTTTAGCCAACGCTACCCCCACTGATTTGAACAGGACCTTCGGACCAAGCGAAGCAAGCCAAGCAAGCCGACGGAGGCACGAACCGACCTCCCTTTTTACAGAACTCACGATTTTTCTTGGGATGCAGGAGCGAAGAATATACATGCTTCCAAGTCACAATCTTCATATCAACCATGATACTAAAATCTATTATCAGCTAAGAAAACTCTGATATCACCTACTATTTTATTTTTGCATAGGACTAAGCCCTGTCCCGAATTCTGCATGGGACTAAGCCCTGTCCCGAATCTTGCATGAGACTAAGCTCTGTCTCCATCTACATGAGGCTAAGCCCTGCCTCCATATCTGCATGAGGCTAAGCTCTGCCTTCCGTTTGCATGGGACTAAGCCTTGTCCCGAATCTTGCATGAGACTAAGTTCTGTCTCCATCTGCATGAGGCTAAGCCCTGCCTCCATTTGCATAAGGCTAAGCACTGCCTTCCATTTGCATGGGACTAAGCCCTGTCCCGAATATTGCATTAGACTAAGCTCTGTCCCCATCTTCATGAGGCTAAGCCCTACCTCCATTTTACATAAGGCTAAGCACTGCCTTTTATTTCCATGGGACTAAGCCCTGTCCCGAATCTTGCATGAGACTAAGCTCTGTCTCCATCTGCATGAGGCTAAGCCCTGCCTCCATTTTGCATAAGGCTAAGCACTACCTTTCATTTGCATGGGATAAGCCCTGTCCTGAATCTTGCATGAGACTAAGCTCAGTCTCCATCTTCATGAGGCAAAGCCCTGCCTCCATATCTGCATGAGGCTAAGCCCTGCCTCCATATCTGCATAAGGCTAAGCTATGCCTTCCATTTGCATGGGACTAAGCCCTGTCCCGTATCCTGCATGAGGCTAAGCCCTGCCTCCATATCTGCATAAGGCTAAGCTCTACCTTCCATCTGCATGGGACTAAGCCCTGTCCTGAATCTTGCATGAGGCTAAGCTCTGCCTCCTATTTGCATAAGGCCAATCATCGCCTTTATTTGCCGAGACTAAGCACTGTCTCTCCGGCACTATCTATTTGCTCCTCTTTCGGGCTAAGCTCTGCCCTCAACCTCACAAGACTAAGCCTTGTCTTGTTGATTTTAGCATCATATTATTGCATCTCATGGGCTGAAATATCGCCAACTTGTCCAAAGGCGTCATTGTCTAAAGGCATCATCCTCATAGCCGGAAGACACCATGCCATGTCTTGAGGATCTCTCAAATTTGCAAATCATTATTCAAAGGCGTCATGGTTCGGAGGCACCATTTTCATGGCCCGAGAACATCATTTCATGGCCTGCGAATCCCCCACCGAACAATTCATAGACCAGGACATCATGGTCTAAGGACGTAATCCTCAACCGCCCAAAGACAATCTTTCATGGTCTAAAGGGAATTTTCATTATTTATATACTCGCATGCATTGTGTTTTAAAATTTGCAGGTAATCCAGGAGGTAACTGTTCTTCGAACAGGAGCAGCATTCGTTTCGGTTTCCGCTCGTACCATTTTTTACATTGCCAATATAACCGATTCCCATCGATTACCCACCTTACTCTATAACCATACAGATATCTGCCATATACTACATCAGTCACACTCCAAACTCACAAATCATAACTCCATCAGATATTGCCCTTCACAAAAGAACCTTTTCCATCGGCTTCATTCACCGTTGGGTCCAGAACTACACATGGCCTGATTCCTGTAAAGCCAGGGATATGTAGGCAGCTCAAAGACCAAGGTTCGGCCTCTATTTTTTCAAAACATCCCAATCGGTCAAAATTGGCCATCATTTCTTTACCCGAAAACTCTTTCATCCTTCCTGGGTAAAGAGGGGCAGCTGTTAATACCCAATTTTTCCCTATAATATCTTTTAAAAATGCATATATATACCTCCAAAACTAAGCATTAGCATCAATTAATATTTTTCCATAATTTTTGCATTTTTAAAGGATTTTAATTATTTATCCTAGTATTTTTATTTATATAAATAATTACTAATTGAATCACAAATAATTTTATAATAATTTTGTGGTTTAGTTTTATCATTTACATTTGCACTAAGTTATAATTATTGCACAAATAGTCACATTTGCATTTTGGGGGTTACAATTGCAATTGCTTTGCAATTATGGCCCATGTATGCATTATTACATTATTTTACCAAAAAATAGCCTTTATTTTTTTTAAATACTAGGTAATTATTTTAAAACATTTATAGGCATGAAAATCATTTTTATAATCTGTTAATTACGTTTTAAAATTATTTTTTCAATTAAATGGGTATTTAACAAATAACCCTTTTATATTTCGGACCCAGCCTATTAAACAGCCCAAATTCTAATTCCCCAATCCCAATTCAATTAAAATCGGCCCAAATCCACCCAGCCCAAACCAATTAAAATTCAACCTGGCCCCAAACCCCTTTTGATCTTGGCCGTTGATCACAGAGATCAAGGCCATCGTTTACCCTTTCCTTTTTTAGTCCCAAACGACCCCTAAACCCTAGTCATTTGTCACCACCGGCCGCCCTGAAACCCTCTCTTCTCTAGTTCTCTCTGAGACCAAACTCTAACCCTAGCCGCCGCCACCCAAAACCAGCCCTAATGTCTTCGATTCCTACCCGTTCCATGGATTTCTATGGTTGTTTGAGACATCTATTGGTCTCTTACTTCACCTGGTTGCCCGATTTTGTTATTTCATGGAAAGATATCGAAGAAATCTAGCCAGATCTTGTTCAAGACTCTTCGAGGGTCCGCCTATGATATGTGAGTATGACTATCTCGACGTTTGTGGTTCAAATCTTTGGTTCAAGGCCAGATTATCTTTACCCCTTTCCTGTTTCTTCAAAACCCTAATTTTGGACATGAATCCATCCATATCTTTGTAGATCTAAAGCGATTCTGAGTTCGTCAACAACTTTTCTTTAAAAGTTTTCTTATTTCTTTATTGTTAATCGATTTTTAAACACTTTATTATATTATTCTCGTTATTTGCTGGTCGAATCTCTGTGTATCTGAAGTGTTTTCAAGTTTCCATGACCGTTTTCCTTAAGGACTTTCTGATTCCCTATTGTTAATCAACTCTAAGTATTTTTCAAAATTAGGGTTTCTGCTTCGTCTATTTTTGCAAAGGGTTTTCTGAAATTTCTCATGTTTGTTTAATCTTTCTATAATGACTATGTTCCAGGCTTGAGTGCTCGACTGTTCATTGTTTGATTTCAATAATTTTGTCCGTTATTATTTGAATAATTGACTGATTAGCTAAATTATTTATCGTTTCATTGTTTGCTGAAATAATTTACTGATTTCTACTTGCTTTCCTTAATCCAGAGGTTCCTAATTGGCGTCTCTTGCCTATTTATGGGTTGATTGACCCTTGATTGGTCTCTAATTACCTCTGATTGCCTTATTCGTGTGATTCATTGCTTGATTTATGGGTTCTAACCCTAATTGGCTGATAAACCTACTTCTTGCCTTATTTAAAATTCAATCCGAGTTATTTATGGGTCTAATTCCCCAATTTTCTGCCCCTATCAAGTTTGATTGATTATTTGATTGCTTCCCTTACCTTATTTACAATATTTACCTGACTTGCCTTATTTACTTATACTATTCGACTCCTATATATACACTCTCATTCTGATTCTTCACACGAACAATAGTTCAAAAAACACACACACACAAACTTTCTCTCATCTCTCTTTCTGCTACTTGTGCTCATTGCTTGTCTAGCCGGCTGAAAGCAAAGGCTAGACTGTGAAATCTTGCTCACTTTACTTTTTGCTTTTGCTTTCTTAACTGGTATGTTCCTATTTCAATGTCATTCCAAAATTCAAATCTATGTGCTCCATGCTGAATCCACGTCTCTTTCTGCACTAGTTTAATTGCTTAGGCACTTAACTATTCTTCCTCGTTTGCTGGTGTGATCAGTATGCTTAAGTTTCACCCTCTCTTGTTCAGTGTTTTAATCAGCATGTCTATTTGCTTAAGTATTCAATATGGTCTTAAACAGCCTGTTTACTTTTGTGTTGTCCTGTAACCCCAACTAGTATGGCTACTTTGTGTGATTGAATCTTTGTGGTTCTTCATGTATTCTTCAGCATGATTGCCTCTGTATCTAGACTTATGTCTCATTGTGTTTAGCCAACATGTTTATTACAGTGCTTAAGTTTTGTGTGTTCTTACATAGCATGCTTATCACTAAGTATGATTATAATTTAGATCTTAAATCAGTATTCCTGCCTGCTCTGTGTCTCTATTAACTAACATGACTGTCTTCACCCTTCTTCTTATGTGCTCCTGTTTCAAGTGTCTTGTGTTCCCAACCGCTGCCCCCTTTTGTGTAACTGTTTGAACGTCTAGAAGTGATTGACAAAGTGAAGTTGAAACTGGGCAATGTGATGCTTTTGTGACTATGATGTTTTTTGCTGAACCTTCCTTTCCCTCAAAAGGTTTCCAACATGTTTTTCACTCCTAATATGTTTCTCTAAACTATTACCACTCCTAAAGTATTTTCACTCCTAAAGATTTTACCCCTATACTATTTTAAAAAAAAAATCAACAATGTCAAGCACTCACACTTCTACTCCTAGATTACTTAAGTTCTGCCCCTCCAGTGTGTACTGCCTAGGAATCCATGAGATTCCTCCGAACTCTGGCACACTGGGGCTGGCCTTTCCACATTACACATAACTACTCTCCTATTTAAAAGGATCTTGGTGTGAGCATTGCCCGGGGTCGCTGAGGCCCTTGGGAACTTTGACGCACCAGGATACCCTTATTGGACATCATGAGACTATGGCATCTGGGACTGTTTGAAGGCCTGGTATTTCCAGGTTCACTTTGGGCCTATTTTAGGCTCCCTATAGTATAGCTTTTATTCATTATGTAATTCATTTATGGTCTGTAATAGTAATCCTTGTGAACAAATATTTGGGAAATTAGTAAAAGGGGAAGAGATTCTTATATGATTTTTTTGTGAGGGAAATCAGGTAGAAATCATGCCTTTAGGTTTACTATGCTTACTTGCATTAGAAATCATGCCTTAGGACTGTTATGCTTACTTGCATTAGAAATCATGCCTTAGGACTGTTATGCTTACTTGCATTAGAAATCATTCCTTACAACTGTTATGTTTACTTGCATTTGAAATCATGCCTTAGGTTTATTATGTTTACTTGCTTTAAAAATCATGCTTTTAGGATTGTTTGGCATACTAGAAAATGTGTTATAGGCTCATCACCTCATTTGTTACGAAATTTTGGTCCTGCATAATCACGATCACCTAGAAATTCTGTTATTAAATTACTGCTATAATCCTGCTTACCAAAGCGTCCATTCGTCGTGTGCATTAGAGATCCTGCTTTTGGACTGTTATTGCATTCGCTTTAAAACCATGTCTACATCGCATAAATGAGTAACTATCCTATTTAAAAGCAATCCCAACACCTAGATAACGTGTTCTAGGATTAAATGTATGTAAACCAGCTCTGTAATGTTAGCACCTAGACCAGCATGCCTATAGGACTTAATAAGTTCAAAACTGTTTATTTTAAATTGATCCAGATTACATTATAGACAGCATGTTTATATGGTATCTCCGCCTAGGCAAGCCTGTAAGTAAATAAAATCTTATAAAAACTGGAAACTATGTTGTGGTTATTTGTGAACCGCCCAGATTCAAGAAATTCTAAAATCAGTAGGCAAACTGATTAGGTCTTTAACGCTTTGCCTTAACTCAATGCTGCATATTCTCTGCCTATCATGCCCACCTAGATATCCTGTTCTAGGACCTCTCTGAAACATCTGAAATTTGTTGTTTGATACGTGCACTTGCTTGCTCTATTTGTGGAGGTAAAATGTGAGCCTTTTAACTGTTCAATCTTTGGTCCAGTCCTACGTGTTTTGTTTGCCGCCTAGAATTTTCTCCTTTTAATTACTGTAGGAGAGTCTAGATCCACCTTAACTAGAAGTCCTAAATACCTCCGGGACTATATAAGTAAAGGGACGGGTAATACACGCATAGGGTACATATTAAAGTTGTTAAAACGCTTTAGGCTATGACCAATGGGAAGGTAATTGGGTAGTAAAGGATATGATGACTTGTGCGCTAATGCCACATGTAACCCCTCTATTAGAGGAAGGCTTACCGGGTATTGTATAGATGTGATCCTTTAGGCCAATGAACCTAGGACCCCCTTTACCCCGTTTAAATTAATTTTATGTGTTTATGCACTTTGTTTCTTTAATGACTAATTCACATAATTTGAGTTTGGCCGGGACCTGCCGTTGTGGACCGCGAGGGGTGCCTAACACCTTCCTCTCAAGGTTATTTCGAGCCCTTACCTAAGTCTCTGGTAATGCAAACTGATTTTATGAGTTATCTGCTCTAGGTGCCCTAACGCGTTTTAAATCCGTTAGGTGGCGACTCTTCAAATTCAAATACCTAATTCCCAAAAGGTAATGAGTTGTTCCCAATGAATGTCGAAATCTGGACTCCGCAAGGAAAAAGGGGGCGCGACAGTACCGCTTCATCAGCTGATCAGCAGCCTGAGCCCCCAGTGGCAGCTCCTACGAGGGGCAAAAGGCGAGGCCAAGGCCGTGCTAGAGGTCGAGGCAGGGGTAGGGATCAGCCTAAAGCTCGAGCAACAGCACCAGCGGTGGAGCCTCAGGTAGAGTATGATGAGGAGGCTCCAACCAAGACCATTCCAGCGGGGCCAGCTCAGGTTCCAGAGGGGTTCATCCCCACCCCGGTACTTCAGGATGCTTTAGTCCGTCTAGTGGGCCTTATGGAGAGTGTCGCTCAGGCCGGCACATTTCCTGTAGCACCGGCCGTATATCAGGCTCGGGGAGAAGCCCAGACTCCCGGTAGTCATACTCCGGAGCAGATGGCTCCCTAGTTTTAGAATCCAGCAGCTCGGCTAGTTGGGGTAGTTCCGCCGAGTGTTACAGCACAGACCGGCGATGGATCAGCTACGTCTTCTGAGGCTTTGTGGAGATTGGATTGTTTTACCAAGCTTTTCACCACTATGGCGGCACATCTTCAGAGGATCCCCGACTATCTAGACAGTTGTCACGAGGTGTTGCGTAACATGGGGATAGTGGAGACCAATGGGGTCGACTTTGCTGCCTTCCGTTTGTCAGGTTCTGCCAACAAATGGTGGAGGGATTGTTGTTTGGCCAGACCAGCTGGGTCGCATGCCTTGAATTGGGACCAGTTCTCTCAGCTATTTCTCGAGAAGTTCCTTCCTGTTACACTGAGAGAGGACTATCGCAAGCAGTTCGAGCGCATTCAGCAGGGCAGCATGTCCATCACTCACTACGAGACTCGCTTTATTGATTTGGCATGTCATGCTCTTCTTATACTCCCCACCTAGAGATATAGGGTGAGGAGGTTTTATTGAGGGACTTTCTCAGCCTATCAGATTGCAGATGGCTAAGGAGACAGGGAGCGAGATTTCTTTCCCGGATGCAGCCAATGTGGCTAGACGAGTTGAGATGGTTTTAGCTCAGGGGNAAGACGGCCTCGTCACTCCGGGGAATTCAGTGGGGCCTCATCTGGAGGCCAGGGTACTTTTGGTAGAGGCCATCCTCCTAGGCCGTTTCATTCAGCGCTTCAGGCTTCTCACTAAGGCTGGGCATAATTTGGTAAATACCGAATTACCGTACCGAAATCGAAAATTTTGGTATTTGGTATACGATATTTTGGTATTTGGTTTAAGTTTAAAAAAATGGTATTAGGTATGGTATTTAGTATTTTAAAATAAAATACCGAAATACCGATACCATACCGAAATATATATTATATTACACAAAACACATATTATCAATTATAACATAAATATAAAAAATCTAAAATTTTACTTTTCTTTGTTCTCAAAGTTCATCAATTAACTCTAAACAAGTAACAAGATATTATGTACAATATTCTCTATTTGGGTCGATATTTGCTAGTTTTGGACAAATTTTTTATCAACAAACATTTTCAATTTTGTATTTTTGAGTACTTTAATTAAGATTATTAGAGTGTATGACTCTATGCACTAGTTAGTATTCAAACCAAATAAACCGAAGTTACCGAACCGAATAATCCAAAACCGAAAGGAGAAAAATCGAACCATACCGAATTTAATTAGGTACGGTATTGGTATTGGATTTTAAGAAACCGAATACCGAACCGAAATGTCTAAATACCGTACCGTACCGACCGACGAACACCCCTACTTCTCACAGTGCTCTAGGTGGTCGTGGCTCTCATATGCAGTATTCCGATCAGCTAGCCTACAATGCACCACCAGCTCCTATCAGTGCACCTCCGCTCCAGAGTTTCAGGGTGGTTACTAGGCCGCCAGGGTTAGTTTCAGGGTCATCAGCCTTAGCAGCCTAGATCTTGTTATACTTGTGGTGATCCGAGGCACATTGCTAGGTATTGCCATGAGCATCGAGTAGTTATCAGCATCAAGGTTCTCGTTCCATGGTCCCGGCATTGGGTGTTCCACCGCCTGTTCAACCAGCTAGAGGAAGGGGTCAGACAGCTAGAGGTGGAGGTCGAGGTATTAGAGGTGGAGGTCAGGCCGCCAGAGGTGGAGGCCAGCCTGACAGAGCCCGTCCTCAAGATGCAGTTCAGAGTGGTGGGGCCCAGCCTCAATGCTATGCTTTTCCAGTTGTTGCGCCCCCTTTTTCTCACGAAATCGGGTTTATGACATTTGGAGGGACAACTCATTCCTTTTGGGAACTGGGTTTGCAATTGAAGAGCCGCCACCTAATGATTAGGGTGTATTAGGACACCAAAAGAGTTTGATTTGAATAACCAGAGATAGGGTAAGGGCTTGAAATTATTCTAAGGGGAAGGCGTTTGTCACGACCCAAACTGGAGGGCCATGACTAGCACCCGGCCATACTTACCGAGTACCAACATACATTTTATCTAACCTTCTTTATTATCTTTTAGGGCTGACGAGATCAATATAAATGGTAGACATGGGTCGTGGACAACCAACAATAAAATATGATGGCATGAACATACATAACATGGGATGACTAGACAATCAAGAAATTATATATAAGGTACGAGCTACCACGCTACCATGAGAGACTATACAACAAAAAATAGCCTACAAGGCCTACCAAACAATACATGAGTCGACACTTGTCTATGAGCCTCTAAAGGAACATAAGTGTTGCAACATAGCCGGAACAGGGCCTCGACAAACCCATAATGTCTATAACAAAAATGCATACCAAGACCACGGCAAGTCCGAAGAAGGGATCTCGCCAATCACCGTTGAACTGAATAGCCTATTGTGGTGGGAAAGCTGCGCCTGCCTGTCTATCAGGACCTGCAGCACGACATGCAGCGTCCACAAATAAAAGGATGTCAGTACGAATAAAGTACTGAGTATGTAAGGCAGGGAACCATAAGTACGAACAGTAATGTAAGCAGGGATAGAGAATATACAACCTGTAACATCTGGGTACCTCTGAGGGCTACTGACATGAAATGCATGATACATATGTATATATGCATAAACTTTTAAAACATACGCCTCTATGGGCATCATCATCATCATATCGTACCTGGCCGTAATAGGCTCGGTAGAATCGTACCCGGCCACGTGGAGCTCGGTAAAACCCAACTGATCAGTGGTTGCACAATAGGTGCCATACCCGGCCGTCTATAGCGCGGCTCGGTAGAGTAAAATAGATACATATATATAATGCATGCTCGACTCATGGACTCACGTTCTAAACCTTTCGGAGTGACGTAAGGTCGGTATCCTGTGTACACGTTATTAGGACTAACTCTTCACCATGAACCTTATAAGAATCAGGAAGTACCAATAACATTGATAACATAAGAATAAGAGAAGCAACATCAACATCATTCGTTCCATAAGAGGGGAAACAATGTAAGTACTGCTAGCTTCTAAGAGTAGAGTATCTTTGGAAGCTCGTTCATTACATTATATACAATCGGAGTCGTGCAAAAGAAGGAAAGGGATAGCCTCACATACCTTGTATATACTGCCCCAATCTCAAGCTATGCAATTTTCACGACTCCTTAGTCTACAATAAGAGAAACGATACTATAGTTACCATTCAAGCGTCATAACTATTATGTATCGACCACATCCTATTTTACGATGAAACGGACAGCACCTCCCCTATATATATGACTTCACATGATTCCAAACAATCACCAAACAGCCTAAACAACATCAATAATAATCATATTGAGCCTCCCAAAACAGTTCACGCACAACCTAATCACTTCATACATACGACGGCCACCGTAGTCATGTCAAACGACCTGGAAATGTTACGAAGAACTACCAGCCCACAACCCTACATCTATATGGTGTTTCTCCACACCCTTCCTCCTCCAAAACTCCACAAAATAGTAGTAAAACACGCAGCCCAACAGCAACACAAAACAGTCCACAAAACAGTCCGCTATAAGTGAATAACTCGAACTCACGGCTTCCGATCACCGTCCCGTGAGTTCTTATTTGTTGGATAACTCAGCCCTTATCTTGGTTCTTCAAACTCTAGGGTTTACCCCCAATTTGAACTTGAAAGAGAGGGAAAATCAATTAGGGTTTGTGGATAATTTTTGGGAGGAAGTTTGCAGGGGTTTAGGTCTGGTTATTTGTGAAATATAATCAGGGATATATTGCAGAAGATAAGCCTTTTAATGCTCTTTGTCTGACCCGAAATTGCCTCTTTTTGGGCTATCATTTAACCAAGTAGGTGACCCACCTACTTGTCACCTAGCAGCTTGTGTAATCTCGCAAAAATGTCTATATCTCTCTACTCCAATGTCGTATTGATATAAGGTTTAATGCGTTAGAAACTAGACTCATAGATCTTCAATTTGGTGGGTAGATCACCCCGTAATTCCAAGTATATTGGGAGAAAAGCTTAATAACATTTGACCTAAAGTTTAAGAAAAAATATGAACCTAAGTTGCAACAACTCTTGTCGACTTCTGTTTCATAACTCGTTTGACTTCAAGACTATGATACGGATATTTTACGATTCATATACCTTAAAATACGACCTCTTGAGAGTATTAAGAACCCCTAGGTTTACCCAAAAAATACGGCTGACAAAATCCTTGATTCGTTTAACTTCTAATACTTGTTAACCACCCTTATACACCTTTGTATCATTTAAGACCAATAGGATTAACCTCTTATCATCTTAAAGATAATATCTTCATGGATTTACGTCGACGACCTTATGGCATGAACTAACGTATGTGAATATGGGTTGTAACAGTGTTAGGCACCCCTCAGAATCCACTGGTGTGGTTCCTGGCCAGACAATTATTGTGAATTGAGGTGCAATTAGCATATAGGCAGATAAGGCTCAAATAAGAGGGAATTTCAACACATAAAGGTTTGAAAGTATGCAATGTTTGAAAGGACCATTAGAAAGGCTAATATTTAAATAAAGAGTTAAAATGCTAAAGAAAAGAAATAAAGAATAAAGGGAGGGGGTCCTAGGTTTATTAATAATATGGATCACCCCACACAATGTCCGGTAATCACTCCTCAATGACGGGCTACACATGACATTATCGCGTGGTCATCATATCCATATCTACCCATCCCACCCCGTTAAGGTATTTAAAGCGCGAATTGGTATCGATTACTTATTGCATGCTATTACCCGTCTCACTCCTATCAGTCCCGGAGGCACTTAGGACTACAAATCCTAAAAAGGGGAGGATATTAGGCTTATCTGGAGTTTCAAAGGTAAAAACTCTAAGGCGACATACAAAAAGACACATATTGCATATTTTGAGGAAACACATAGAAACAAACAAAGGCTCATATATACCTCCTTAAATAAAGAAAGCATATAATTAGCATGACTTGCACGTACTGTTTAGGTCTGATTAAAAATACCAAAGATGAGGGAAGTTAATTGTTGAGGCAGCTTAGTTTATTACATAACTCAGATAAAAAGTCCGAATCAGGCCTGCCTGCTGGTTGTAGCAATTAACAAAGTGGATTTAGTTCTACAATCATTATCATAAGGCTTGCCTAAGTGTTTAGACGGAATCTTATATGCATGATATCTAGTGATTTTAGAAGGTGATGAGATAGTAAGGCTCGAAATGAATTGCTTAAAGTCCTATATGCATACTTGTTAAAATTGCTAAATGAGGGACCTAGATTATCAAAAGAGATGCAGAATGCACAAGAATTAAGAATGGTTACAGGTTCTGCTAGTTATAGCCTCTTTTATTACGGATCTTATATCTAACATTGACTGTGAATGAAAACGAATCAGAGTTGTTCGAGGATCCCTATAGGCATGATTTCTATGCATTACTGATTTTTAGACGTGGTATCTAATTGAAGAAACCTTGTAGACATGACATCTAAATGCAGAATCTTGTGTTAAACCTTATAGACATGGTATCTAAATGAAGAAACTTGTGTTAAACCTTATAGACATGGTATCTAAATGCAGTTTGAATTATGCAGAGTTAAAATATTCATATAGGCATGGCTTCTAGGTGAAGTTTGAATATACAGAAATTAAAAACACCCTATAGGCATGATCTCTACCCTTGCATGCATAGTTTCCCACCCTTTTCACTAGCCAGCCCCAAATATTTAATACAACTTATTACAAACCAGAATAATAAATTACATCAGAAAAATACAAAGAAAAGTACAATCAGAGAGCCTGATTCTTGACGTCCTCTCTGAGTTATGAGATAAACCAACTCAAAGTCCATTGATCCAAAGCCTTTCTCCAATTTGAGTGTGTCAGAGCTCCCTAAGAGCCTCAGTGGGACTCCGGGCACTACTCACACCCAAATTGTATCACCAAAATAGGGACAAGTGCAGTGTGGAAGTGCCAGCCCTCAAGTGTCCAACTTCAGAGGGAGCTCAATGGGTCCCAAGGCAAGGCTCACAAGAGGGGGGCAGAACTTAAGTCTAAGAGAGAGTGCAAGTGAAGAAACAGAGCTTTAAGAACTAAGGAAGTAAAGAAGAGGGAAAGGGGTGCAGGGAAATAGTTACAGAGTGAAGGATTTCACACAAAGGGGTTCAGGGATTGGAAGCTGCAAAGATCCTATACACTTAGGCATTAGTTAATTCTGGGCATGCACAGCAATAGGGGGTGCTGTTATGCTTACAAAATCAACCAGAATACACAACATATAATGGTAACATAGAGGTTATGATCCCAGGGGAATCAAGTTTGAGTAATAGACAGCAATACTTAATATTGTCATGCCTCAAACAATCCATTAGTATCACACACATTGGGGTAGGGGTTTAGGATGCATAATAGATTCGGAACAGGCAGAAGGGAATTACAACATGCTTAGAATAAAGTACTGAATCAAACACAAGCAGTAGGCAGACAAGAAAACAAAGTATTAAGTAAACATATTGTTGTGATGCTGAAATATTAATCAAGACATACCAGTTCAAAGAAGAAAAATTGCAGTAAAAGCAGGTAGCCGGAATTTGAAGACAGGCCACAGTACAAGTAGCAAGAGAGAATATTTTTGAGTATGAGTGTGAGTTCAGAAATTAAGAGTGTTCGTGTGTTTGTGTTAATGAAAGAGCAGGGTATTTATAGTTTGAAAACAGGTGGAAAATAAGGCAAAAATCATAGTTCAGCAGTAATTACGGAACTATGTGTCAATTAAAATCAAATCAGTATAAGACTTCCTTTAATTAAGGAGTTACAATTAAACGGTAATGGGCAGAAGGCATTTAAGGAAAGAAATCAAGTAGAACACCATGTATAGAATAGACAATTAGGGGTAAGTGCATAGAGGTTTAATTAAGGGAAGAATCTTTGAAATACTCGGTTAACCAAATAAGGTAAGAAAACAAAGTAAAGTTGCAGAATGTGGAGACAATCGAAAACCAGTACATAGCAAATCAAGGAGTCAAGGATTTCAAATTCACTGACTTAAGGAGAGTAACATGGGTTCCCATGAATAAACCAAGTTAAAGACAAGAGAATGGAAAGTCTAAAGGGAAGTTTTCAAATCAATCCAAGAAACAGGGAATCAATAAAACAAGGAAAGAATCAGTTACACGAGTGCAATCAGAATTACACAAGGAGGTGTGAAATCAGTCCCAAATTGAAGGTCATTTTAGAGGGAAATTTAGCTAATAAAAGAGTGCATAAACATTAAGCGTGTGAGGCTGAACTCATGCCAAAGAGAAACATCATGCAATAGCAAGCACAGAGTCAGTAGCTAGTGAAAACTGTAGTCACATAAGTCGATTTCAGTAACTTAGTAACAGAGAAAAGGAGGGAGTATCAAATAGCATGCAAAGGGGTCAAGTGAAAAGACCTTATAGAGAAGTTTAGCAGGAAGTCAAAATCACATAAAGAAACAAAAGATTTCAAAATTCAGTCGAGCATAGATGAAGCAACTCGAATAGGTCTAAAGCAAATTAGGGTTTTGAAACCAATCAAATTCAGAGCATGACGAACAAGTAAATCACATAGCAGGTAATCTCAGAACTCGAATAAACCCCAAATTTTAGGGTTTTCACCATCAGTCGAGTATAGAGATGAAAGACAAGTAAATCAGACAGAATACTAACAAAATAAATTCAGAAAATCTCAAAAAGGAACTAAGATCTTTAACATGCACATTCCAGCAGAAGATCAACATAAAGACACACGTTAAAAATCAGAGAAAGCTTCGAAATAACTTAACAAAACCCTAAATCGGAAAAGAGAAAGGTTCTGAAGGTAAAGTTTTGAAAGAGACCTTGAAAAAAAAATTCAGAAGCTTAGAGTAAACATAGATCTAAAACAGATCTAAAAGAATCGGAAGAACCTAAAAGGTTAGGGTTTCAGAAGAAACCCAGATGGTGAGAAAGGCTTGGAAAAACATCGGTCTAAGCACGAGAAGTCAAGAATTAGGCTTGAATAGCCATGGCTGGCCGGAGCAAAGTCGGAGATGACCGGAAACAGCCATAGAACTGAAAACAAAAAAGTCTGGGTCAAGCTTCTTCAAGTCTGGCCTTGAAACTATGATAATCGAGCATGTAGGAGTCATAGGAGGTAGATACAGGCCTTCAATGGCTTTGGAAGTCATGGATTTGTGAGATTTTCAGGTGGTAGTTGAGGGCGGCGGCTAAGGTTTGAGAGGGGATTGAGAGAGAATTGAGAGAGAAGGGGGGTTTGAAGGCGGCTGTAGATGAGAAATGACTAGGGTTTGGGGTAATTGGGAATTAAAAAAGGAAAAGTTTAATGGTGGCCGTTGATCATTTTGATCAACGGCCTGGATTGAATGGGAATCCGGGCGGGTTGTTTAAAAAGGGTCGTGGGTCGGATAGGCCTAGGATTTGGGCTGGGTGATTGGGTTTTAAAAATGGGGTTCAAAATCAGGCTCAAATAAGGCTAAAATTGAAATAAACGAGGCTAACATTTAAATAGTCATTTTTCCCTTATTTGTTTTACAAAAAATAGTAGAATAATTTTTGAAAATAAATTAAAGATACTAAAATGATTAATAATACGTAATTATCAAATTAAAAAATACTGGAGTCAATTTTATAATTATAAACACAATGAAACCTTAAAAGAGACTAATATTGCAATTATATGCAATTTAACTTTGAAAATACTAAATAAATTTGTAAAAATGTGCAAAAATTATGTTATCTATATTTTAGTATAAATATGAGAGTCCAATAAATAAATCACCAAAATGATAATTTTGGGAGTAATTATTGGGCTTTTCTGGATAAAATGGGGCAATAAATTGATTTAAAAATCTTTTAAAAATTAAGGAAAAATAATAAAACATTGGACATACCTATATATGCATACATAGGCTATTTTGAAAGTATTTTTCATATTAAAATATATATGGAAAATTGGGTATCAACAGTTGCCCCTCTTTACCCGGGAAGGATGAAAGAGTTGTCGGGTAAAGATACGATGGCCAATTTTGACCGAGCAAAACGGTTTGAAGAAACTTAGGCCGCGCCCTGGCTTCTGAGCTGCCTACATATCCCTGGTCTTACAAGAATCAGCCATATGTAGTTCAGGATCCGTCGGCGAAATATACCGACGGAGACTTTCCAAGAACGGACGCAATATTCAGGACGGGGTGAATGGTTAAGGTCTGATAAAGCTGCAGGAACTTGAGCGGGATCGCTCCTGCCGAGATGGCCATTGCTTGCCGGTTTACCTGCAAATGAGCAATACGAGCATATATGGTGCGTAATTATAAACATGATGCAAACTCCCGTCGGACCATGAATATTGTCTTTGGAAGGTTAGGATGGCGTCCTTAGACCATGATGTCCTGGGCCATGAAGCGTATAATAATAAAGGATTCGCAGGCCATGAAATGATGCTCTAGGGCTATGAGAATGATGCCTCCGAACCATGATGCCTTTGAATAATGATATGCAAAAGATTAAAGGGATCCTTAGGCCATGGCATGGTGTTCTCGGGCTATGCAAATGGTGCCTCTGAACAATGACACCTATGGATAGTTTGGAGATCTTTCAGCCTATGAAATGCAGTATTTGGCGATCTTTCAGCCCATGAGATGCAATAGGTGGCGATCTTTAAGCCATGTAGAATGTAAATAAAGTGGCGATCTTTCAGCCATGCAGAATGTAAATGAGGTGGCGATCTTTCAGCCATGCAGAATGTAAATAAGGTGGCGATCTTTCAACCATGCAACTGTAAATGAAGTGGCGATCTTTCAGCCATGAAAATGTAAATGAGGCGGCGATCTTTCAACCATGCAGAACGTAAATAAAGTGGCGATCTTTCAGCCATGCAGAATGTAAATAAGGCGACGATCTTTCAGCCATGCAGAATGTAAATGAGGCGGCGATCTTTCAGCCATGCAAGTGCAAATGAGGTGGCGATCTTTCAGCCCATAAGATGCAAAATGGAGATGGAGATAGTGTTTAGTCTCGGAAGGCAGAATGGTAGCCTTATGCAATGCAGAAAATGCAGATGGAGACAGTGTTTAGTCTCGGAAGGCAGAATAGTAGCCTTATGCAATGCAGAAAATGCAGATGGAGACAGCAAATGGTAAAAGAGTTTCTTAGCTGATAACAGGTTGCGATATTGTGACTACTGGGAACATTGCGGTATAGAGAATATCACCGGCGTGCGTGGATAGAAAATGTTGGTAATTGCAACAATTCTGAGGGTTGTATTCCTGAACAACGTTTGTCTCGTGAGTGTATAGTATGTCAGATGCTTTCGCAATCCAAGTGTCTGCATCCAAAGAAAAATCGTGAGTTTTGTAGAGGGGGGGAGGTTAGTTCGCATCCCCGCTGGCTTGCTTGACCTGTTTAGCTTTGATCTGGTGATACGGTATGTATCCTTGGGGGTAGCGTTGCTGAACAAAGCGATTTCGATAATAAACATGCAAGAATTTGTAAAAATATGACATAAGTATATATTTAAGAAACAACTTTTTAGATGAACCGACGACTGTGACGTGGCTCAAGACATTGCGACCTCTCTTGCTACGGAATTTTGAGGGTCCTCCTCAAAATTCTGCCCCAGTTTAACGGGTTGATGCTTCTGACGGCTGCTTGCGATGATTGGCTGAAATTACTTCGGAATTTTGAGGGTCCTCAAAATTCTGCCCCAGTTTCCAATTGCAGGGGGGAAATGAAAGTTTTATTGAATTGTGACCGAACCTATTGGGTTGCCTACGTATCCCCTCTTAAACGGGAATTAGGTCAGACGTAGTTCAATTACATCATATAGGGAAAACATAAAGATTACACATAGTAACGTTTAACTGCGTCTGAATTAATCAGCTTCGGCCAAACTTCTTCGTCCATTTCTGCAAGTATGAGGGCTCCTCCTGTCAGGACCCGGTGAACCATGTATGGACCTTGCCAGTTGGGAGAGAATTTCCCTTTGGCTTCATCTTGATGCGGAAAAATTTTCTTTAATACCAGCTGCCCTGGTGTGACTGTCTCGACTTGACTCTTTTATTGAAGGCTCTGGACATTCTGTTCTGATAAAGCTGACCATGACATACTACGTTCATTCTTTTCCCATCTATAAGAGATAGTTGCTCGTAACGACTCTTCACCCATTCTGCATCGTCGAGTTCAGCTTCCTGTATGGTTCTTAAGGAAGGAATTTCCACCTCGTCGGGAATGACGGCTTCCGTACCATAAACCAGCATATAGGGGGTTGCCCCAGTTGATGTGCGGACTGTGGTGCGATACCCCAACAGAGCAAATGATAACTTTTCGTGCCATTGCTTATGCTTCTCTATCATTTTCCCTTAATATCTTCTTGCTATTCTTATTGGCGGATTCTACGGCTCCATTCATTTGAGGCCTATAGGCTGTAGAATTCATGTGTCTGATCTTGAAGGTTTCACATATGGCTCTCATCAAATCCCTGTTGAGGTTGGAACCGTTATCAGTGATGATTGATTCTGGAATCCCGAATCGACAAACAATACGGTCGCGGACAAAGTCTGCCACAACTTTCTTATTTACTACTTTGTAAGATGCTGCTTCGGCCCACTTGGTGAAATAGTCGATTGCTACAAGGATAAATTTGTGTCCGTTGGAAGCGGCAGGCTCGATTGGTCTAATGACATCCATTCCCCAGGCGGCGAAAGTCCATGGTGATCTTGTTGCATTAAGCTCATTCGGAGGTACCTTTATCATGTCTGCATGTATCTGACAGCGGTGGCATTTTTGGACATACTGGATGCAGTCCATCTCCATAGTCATCCAAAAGTAACCAGCCCGGAGTATCTTCTTGGCTAAGACAAAACCGTTCATATGTGGACCGCAGGTCCCAGCGTGGATTTCTTCTAACAGTTTGGATGCTTCCTTTGCGTCGACAAACCTGCGTAGTCCCAAATCAGGAGTCCTCCTATACAGGATTCCTCCACTGTGGAAGAAATTATTGGACAGCCTCCAAAATGTGCATTTCTAAATAGGATTTGCAAGTTCTGGGTATTCTCCCTTTGTCAAATATTCCTTGATATTCTGAAACCAAGGTTTTCCGTCTGCTTCTTCCTCAACATGGGCACAGTAAGCCGACTGATCATGGATTTTTACTGGAATGGAATAAATGAAGTTTTTTTCTGGATGTTGTATCATGGATGACAGGGTAGCCAATGCATCGGCGAATTTGTTCTGGATTCTGGGAACATCTCGGAATTCTGTCTTTGTGAACCTCTTTCTCAACTCTTGTATATGATGCAGATACGGGAGTATCTTAGAGTTCTTGGTTGCCCATTCCTCTCGTACCTGATGTATGAGCAAATCCGAATCTCCAATTATTAGCAGCTCCTGAATGTTCATGTAAATGGCCATCTTGAGCCCTAGGATGCAGGCTTCATACTCGGCCATATTGTTGGTGAACGGGAACCTGAGTTTGGCAGACACCGGATAATGCTGACCAGTTTCTGATACTAGGACTGCTCCTATGCCAACTCCTTTGAAATTTGCTGCTCCGTCGAAAAACATTCTCCAGCCATCATAGGATTCTGCAATGTCTTCTCCTATGAATGATACCTCTTCGTCTGGAAAATACGTCTTCAGGGGTTCGTATTCTCCATCCACGGGGTTTTCAGCAAGGTGATCTGCTAGTGCCTGTCCCTTGATTGCTTTTTGAGTCACGTAGACAATGTCAAATTCACTCAACGGGATTTGCCACTTGGCTAGCTTGCCGATGGGCATGGGCTTCTGAAAGATGTACTTTAGAGGATCCATCCTTGATATGAGATATGTAGTATAGGCATAGAAGTAGTGCCTCAACTTCTGGGCCACCCAAGTCAGAGCACCACAGGTGCGCTCTAACAGAGAATACCGGGCCTCGTACGGAGTGAACTTCTTGCTGAGATAGTAAATGGCCTGCTCTTTCCTCCTCGTTTCATCATGCTGCCCTAGGACACAACCGAAGGCACCATCTAATACTGCAATGTAGAGTAGTAAAGGTCTACCTAGCTCGGGCGGGACCAAAACTGGTGGTGTTGACATGTATTCCTTTATTCTGTCGAAAGCTTTTTGGCAGTCATCAGTCCATTTGGTAGCGGCATCCTTCTTTAGCATCTTAAAGATTGGCTCACAGATGATTGTAGACTGTGCTATGAACCGGCTGATGTAGTTGAGTCTCCCCAAGAAACTCATCACGTCCTTCTTATTCTTTGGCGATGGCAATTCTTGAATAGCTTTGACCTTTGATGGATCCAGTTCTATTCCTCGGTGACTTACAATAAACCCAAGTAATTTTCCAGCGGGAACCCCAAATACATACTTTGCGGGATTCAGTTTCAGGTTGTACCTTCGCAATCTATTGAAAAACTTTCTCAAATCTTCCATGTGATCGGTGGCCTTCTTGGACTTGATGATAACGTCATCTACGTACACCTCGATCTCCTTGTGTATCATATCATGAAAAATGGTAGCCATGGCCCTCATGTAGGTGGCCCCTGCGTTCTTTAACCCAAACGGCATCATCTTGTAGCAGTACATTCCCCACGGCGTAATGAAAGCCGTTTTCTTAGCATCTTCTTCATCCATCAAAATCTGGTGGTAACCGGCGAAATAATCCACAAATGATTGCAATTCATGCTTGGCGCAATTGTCAATTAGGATGTGTATGTTTGGTAAAGGGAAGTCATCTTTCGGACTGGCCCGGTTGAGATCCCGGTAGTCGACACAAACTCTGACCTTCCCGTCCTTCTTTGGTACTGGCACAATGTTGGCTAATCATGTCGGGTATTCTACTACCCTGAGAACCTTAGCTTTGACTTGCTTAGTGACTTCTTCCTTGATTTTCAAACTCATATCAGGCTTGAATTTTCTGAGCTTTTGCTTTACCGGCGGACATGTCGGATCGGCTGGCAGTTTGTGAGCCACAATAGATGTACTCAGACCAGTCATGTCATCATATGACCAGGCGAATATGTCTTCATATTCCTTTAGAAGTTCTGTGTATTCCTTCTTTTCTGATGGCGATAAGTGGACGTTGATTCGTGTTTCTTTGACGTTTTCTACATCTCCTAGGTTGACAATCTCAGTCTCGTCCAGGTTGGACTTCGGTCTGTTTTCAAAATTCTCAACTTCTTTAACAATCTCCTCCGGTATGTCATCTTCCTCTGAATCTATATCCGTTTGTTGCGTTGTCTCATTGCATGTCACAGTCATCGGTTCATCAAGATAAGTAATAGTAATGTTGTATAAGTAAAGTAATGAGAGAAAATAATAAGAGTGTTGATTTATAAGGAAAATTGAAATGCTTTGATAAATTCCATAACTGTTTTGAACATTGAAGATCTTATTGCAGAAATTTAAAATGCGAAAGAAAAAACTAGTAAAAATAAAAGATAGTGCATGATGCTTGTTCAGCCTTGCTACCCCGAGGCTCGTCGGGCTCTGGTGGTTGTGATGGTCCAATTGCTGAGGTCTGCCCCTCTGGATCTTGTGAAGTAAGATGATGATGCTAGAATGCACGAACTAACCTTTTGGGGAGGGGAATAAATAATAAAAATAACAAAAACAAAAATAAAACAAAAGGTAATCAAGTCAGTGAGGATTATAAAAAGTATTGCAATATTTAAACACATAGTGCGGGAATATAAAGCGTGTCCTAATTTGGGGAATCTCTTTTGTGCCCGAGGTAGGCCTAGCGACAAATTGATTTGGAGAACTTAAAATGCTAAATGCCTCATCTTATTGATAAAAAATAGGCGAATCCCAAAACGACATTAGATAAGCAAGAAATAAAAGTCACTAATGGCCATTGCCCTTATTAAATTCATAAAGCAAAAAAGGTAAACTCCTATTTGGTCCCAGAAGGACCTTCCCCAGACTCGGCATCCCTGGCTCCGTCGAACAGCTTCCCCAATTCGCGAAGTCCCAACAATAGGTATGCTCTGGCTAGATGTCCACCTTCGGTCCCTTCAGCCTTTTGACAGTCTTCAACCCTTTTGAGATTTTGTCACTACAATGCATATCTTCCCACCAACTCAGCAATCTTGGGTGGATTTTGGTGACCATGCCAAATCTGGGGACTTCGTGCCTCATATTTCTGCAAGGCAAACAAGGTTAGGCCCTTACCCCCACCAGACTCGACTATTTAACATCAACAATTAGCGTGAAGCATTTAGTTCTCCAAATAAATGCACAGAACATGACGACGTCCGTTTTGGGTTTAGGGAAACCCAGTGGACTTTTTGGACAAGGCTATCTTAAAGGATCATTATGTGGACAACATAACTGATCTAGGTTTGACCATGATGCATGCACAATTTGAACAGAGTAAGGTTTCTATAGGATTTTAGACTGGTACCCTTGAGCGGACAACTCAAGGAGGAAAGGCACGGAACCGTCGACTACACCGTTGATCGACTGGTTTTACCGCACATATGCCTTTTCCGGATTTAGGGGGTGATAACATCGGAAGAGCGCAACCACTCATTATAAGTGTTGCTATGGTATTTGTTTGGCACGAGTGGAACATGATGTTGAGCATGATTGTGCAATAATTAAAGACATGTTGTCACGTATTTACACGTTAAGAAAGTAGTAAATACAACAGTTTTCATAATTTAAAGCAGTAGTAAAGGAAAGAAAAAAGGAAAGAAACAAAAGACAAGTCAGTTTTGTAGTTGAAGAGGGAATTAAATGCTTGAAGGAAATAAGCAAGTAATAAAGGAGCATAAATTCACAATAATAGTCTGAAATGGTAAAAGCCTAAATATCCCCAGCAGAGTCGCCATGCTGTCGCGCCCCTTTTTTCTCGCGAAATCGGGTTTATGACATTTGGAGGGACAACTCATTCCTTTTGGGAACTGGGTTTGCAAATGAAGAGTCGCCACCTAATGATTAGGGTGCATTAGGACACCAAAAGAGTTTGATTTGAATAACCAGAGATAGGGTAAGGGCTTGAAATTATTCTAAGGGGAAGGTGTTAGGCACCCCTCAGAATCCACTAGTGTGGTTCCCGGCCAGACAATTATTGTAAATTGAGGTACAATTAGCATATAGGCAGATAAGGCTCAAATAAGAGGGGATTTCAACACATAAAGGTTTGAAAGTATGCAAAGTTTGAAAGGACCATTAGAAAGGCTAATTTTTAAATAAAGAGTTAAAATGCTAAAGAAAAGAAATAAAGAATAAAGGGAGGGGGTCCTATGTTTATTAATAATATGGATCACCCCACACAATGTCCGGTAATCACTCCTCAATGAGGGACTACACGTGATATTATCGCGTGGTCATCATATCCATATCTACCCATCCCACCCCGTTAAGGTATTTAAAGCGCGGATTGTTATCGGTTACTTATTGCATGCTATTACCCGACCCACTCCTATTAGTCCCGGAGGCACTTAGGACTACTAATCCTAAAAAGGGGAGGATATTAGGCTTATCTGGAGTTTCAAAGGTAAAAACTCTAAGGCGACATACAAAAAAACCCATATTGCATATTTTGGGGAAACACATAGAAACAAACAAAGGCTCATATATACCTCCTTAAACAAAGAACGCATATAATTAGCATGACTTGCACGTACTGTTTAGGTCTTATTAAAAATACCAAAGACGAGGGAAGTTAATTGTTGAGGCAGCTTAGTTTATTACATAACTGAGATAAGAAGTCCGAATAAGGCCTGCCTGCTGGTTGTAGCAATTAACAAAGCGGATTTAGTTTTACAATCATTATCCTAAGGCTTGCCTAAGTGTTTGGACGGAATCTTATAGGCATGCTATCTATTGATTTTAGAAGGTGATGAGATAGTACAGCTCAAAATGAATTGCTTAAAATCCTATATGCATACTTGTTAAAATTGCCAAGTGAGGGACATAGATTATCAAAAGAGATGCAGAATGCACAAGAATTAAGAATGGTTACACCTAGATTATCAAAAGAGATGCAGAATGCACAAGAATTAAGAATGGTTACAGGTTCTGCTGGTTATAGCCTCTTTTATTATGGATCTTATATCTAACATTGACAGTGAATGAAAACGAATCAGAATTGTTCAAGGATCCCTATAGGCATGATTTCTATGCATTACTGATTTTTACACGTGGTATCTAATTGCAGAAACCTTGTAGACATGACATCTAAATGCAGAAACTTGTGTTAAACCTTATAGACATGGTATCTAAATGCAGTTTGAATTATGCAGTATTAAAATATTCCTATAGGCATGGCTTCTGGGTGAAGTTTGAATATGCAGAAATTAAAAACACCCTATAGGCATGATCTCTACCCTTGCATGCATAGTTCCCCACCCTTTTCACTAGCCAGCCCCAGATGTTTATTACAACTTATTACAAACCATAATAATAAATTACATCAGAAAAATACAAAGAAAAGTACAATCAGAGGAAACCTCATTCTTGACTTCCTCTCTGAGTTATGAGATAAACCAACTCAAAGTCCATTGATCCAAAGCCTTTCTCCAATTTGAGTGTGTCAGAGCTCCCTAAGAGCCTCAGTGGGACTCCGGACAATGCTCACACCTAAATTGTATCACCAAAATAGGGACAAGTGCAGTGTGGAAGTGCCAGCTCTCAAGTGTCCAAGTTTGGAGGGAGCTCAATGGGTCCCAAGGCAAGGCTCACAAGAGGGGGGGCAGAACTTGAGTCTAAGAGAGAGTGCAAGTGAAGAAACAGAGCTTTAAGAACTAAGGAAGTAAAGAAGAGGGAAAGGGGTGCTGGGAAACAGTTACAAAGTGAAGGATTTCACACAAAGGGGTTCAGGGATTGGGAGCTGCAAAGAGCCTATGCACTTAGGCATTAGTTAATTCTGGGCATGCACAGCAATAAGGAGTGTTGTTATGCTTACAAAATTAACCAGAATACACAACATGTAATGGTAACATAGAGGTTATGATCCCAGGGGAATCAAGTTTGAGTAATAGACAGCAATACTTAATATTGTCATGCCTCAAACAAACCATTAGTATCAAACACATTGGGGTAGGGGTTTAGGATGCATAATAGATTCAGAACAGGCAGAAGGGAATTACAACATGCTTAGAATAAAGTACTGAATCAAACACAAGCAGTAGGCAGACAAGAAAACAAAAGTATTAAGTAAACATATTGTTGTGATGCTGAAACCTTAAACAAGACATACCAGTTCAAAGAAGCAAAAATGCAGTAAAAGCAGGTAGCCGGAATTTGAAGACAGGTCACAGTAAAAGTAGCAAGAGAGAATATTTTTGAGTATGAGTGTGAGTTCAAAAATTAAGAGTGTTCGTGTGTTTGTGTTAATGAAAGAGCAGGGTATTTATAGTTTGAAAACAGGTGGAAAATAAGGCAAAAATCATAGTTCAGCAGTAATTACGGAACTATGTGTCAATTAAAATCAAATCAGTATAAGACTTCCTTTAATTAAGGAGTTACAATTAAACGGTAATGGGCAGAAGGCATTTAAGGAAAGAAATCAAGTAGAACACCATGTATAGAATAGACAATTAGGGGTAAGTGCATAGAGGTTTAATTAAGGGAAGAATCTTTGAAATACTCGGTTAACCAAATAAGGTAAGAAAACAAAGTAAAGTTGCAGAATGTGGAGACAATCGAAAACCAGTACATAGCAAATCAAGGAGTCAAGGATTTTCAAATTTCACTCACTTAAGGAGAGTAACATGGGTTCCCATGAATAAACCAATGTTTAAAGACAAGAAAATGGAAGCTAAAGGGAAGTTTTCAAATCAAATCCAAGAAACAGGGAATCAATAAAAAAGGAAAGAATCAAGTTACACGAGTACAATCAGAATTACACAAGGAGGTGTGAAATCAGTCCAAAATTGAAGGTCATTTTAAGAGGGAAATTTAGCATATAAAAGAGTGCTAAACATTAAGCAGCGAGGCTGAACCTGCCAAAGAGAAACATCATCAATAGCAAGCACAGAGTCAGTAGCTAGTGAACACGGAGTCAGATAAGTCAATATCAGTAACTTAGTAGTAGAGAAAAGAGGAGTATCAAAATAGCATGGCAAAGGGAGTCAAGTGAAAAGACCTTATAGAAAAGTTTAGCAGGAAGTCAAGAATCACATAAAGAAATAAAGATTTCAAAATTCAGTCGAGCATAGATGAAGCAACTCGAATGAGTCTAAAGCAAATTAGGGTTTGAAACCAATAAATTCAGAGCATCTGACGAACAAGTAAATCACTAGTAAGTAATCTCAGAACTACGAAATGAACCCCAATTTAGGGTTTTCACCATCAGTCGAGTATAGAGATGAAAGACAAGTAAATCAGACAGAATACTAACAAAATAAATTTGGAAAATCTCAAAAAGGAACTAAGACCTTTAACATGCACATTCCAGCAGAAGAACAACATAAAGACACACGTTAAAAATCAGAGAAAGCTTCGAAATAACTTAACAAAACCCTAAATCGGAAAAGAGAAAGGTTCTGAAGGTAAAGTTTTGAAAGAGACCTTGAAAAAAACGTTCAGAAGCTTAGAGTAAACACAGATCTAAAACAGATCTAAAAGAATCGGAAGAACCTAAAAGGTTAGGNGTAAGCTGAAGTTTTCGTATTGGATTCAATAGTTTGTTATGACTTTTAACCAAAACTTCAGCTTAAAAAGCAGAAGTCATTTACTTCATGCTTAAGTTTTTTCAAACAAAAATGTACTTAAAATTCATGATAAAAGACACAAACATATTTGTATAACACAAAAAGTGAATTAAAAAAGTAATTAATGTATATTCACAAAATATAAATTATGTTCAACCAATCGTCTAATCAAAAAATTCACACAGAGTCTCTTCAAAATCTCCATAATCATGTCCTTGTTGTTCTTCAGGAGTTTCATAGCTGCTATCTTTTTTCCACTTTCCATGAGCCCAAAGATTGGCAGCCAATTCTCTCCTGAATGTCAATGACTGGCTTTGATCGAAATTGAAGACATCTTCTCTGTTCAACCGCAAATCAATAAACTTAAGAGCAAATATATCACAATCAACACTGCAAAAAACACATGAAAAAGAAATTGAAGAATAGTTAACACACGGGCAAAAAATAATAAACATAAGATGCATGGTAAAACATATGCGAAACATGTACCTGTTAGTTTGTTGCGGGGTGTTCATCCACATAATTTTGAATCTTTCCATAGGACTTTGCCCATAATATTTATTATGTTCCCAATAATTCATACATTTGAGACAGTGTGGGATCAACCGGGCATAAATTTTGACATGTTCAATCGCACGATCATATGTTCCATCGCCCATGGAATCATACACAGATATAATTTTATCTTCAAAGTCCAGAATTCCAAAAAAGTAGTGCGTAGATTTCTGGCCCGTCCTTGGCTTAAGTCGAAATGGAAAGAATACTTTTTTGGCAGATGTCCATGATATCCCACAGGAAAGGTCGAGCCCTTTTACGTAGTTGGCCACCTTTTCATTCGTTGATTCTTCCTCATACCAACTAAAGTCCGTAAGTGGCTGAATAACTGCTTCTTCTTCTAATTCATCTTCAAGCTGTTGTTTGGATATCCTCTTTCTCTTTGATTTGCTCTTTTTTTTATCCTCCATTCTCTTTTGCTTCCTTTTGTTAATTATCTTCATCTTTTCTTCATAAGGATGAATACCATCCAGAATAGTCATATACTGATCGAAAACTAAATCTGTTACTGCACATCTTGCTTTTGGATAACGTGGAAGGTGATAGCAATATTTTTTTCGCAAGTAATATATGCCCACATCAATATGCTGCAAATGAACAACAACAAATGTTAACATGTGAAATTACCAATATGAAGTTTATAAAAAACACATTACACAACTACAAACAGCATGAAAAGAACTTAAGCATATTCAGTTTGAAGTTTTAGCAAATAAGCTAAAAAACTTCAGCAGTTTACTATGAATATAGCTGAAGTTTTCCAAATTACAGTGTAAAAACTTTACTATAAAAAATAAGCTGAACTTTTGGGAAATACAGTTCAAAAAACAAACTTAATAACTTACTTCATCCGAAAGATCAGAGTCAGGATCCATAAGCTCGGTAAAGAATGATTTCGTAATATCAACTCCAGCTAATCTGAATGGATTGGAATCATATTCACTGGCATCCATCTCCAACCACTCTTTAAATCTTTGCATCAATCCACTGTCTTGTTTAACATAATGGAAGGGACACCTTCTTGTATTCTTTACTACTTTCCAATCTTGACCCCTTTGCTTTTTTTATGAACAACATAAGGAGATCTCAACCAAATACTCTCCATACGAATCCTTTTCTCTTTTTTTATCTGGTTTTCCTTTTGCTTGCTCTACCTGCTGTTCCGTCACAACTAACTACTGATGTTCAACAGTAGGGGGAAAAACTACAACCATCGTAGCAGATGCTTGACCAACTCCCTGTTGTTCACAACGTTCTTGTGTCTCTTCACGAACAACAACAGCAGCAGAATTACCTTCTGAATTAGCCCCGTGTGTACTACCAAGTGAAAATGAACATAAATTGAAGTTGGGGATATCACTGGTGTCACACATAGGAGAACTAGAAATCTTCCTTCTCTTAGGTTTTGGAAGAAGTTCCGATGCATCAGATGAGATCTGCAAAAGCAAGGAAAATATAAACATAAATAAAACTGATAGAGAACACACATTAGGCAAAAAACAGCTTGTAATCGAATTGCAGAAAATAACTACCTGGTCTAAGTGTTGCAACACAGATGGTGTTTGCATTCCAACAGATCCTGTATCTTCATGCAACATAAATAAATAAATAATGCTGACTAAATTTTATAAAATAATACCAACACAGTTCACACCTGTCTGTGAGGCAACATGTGTGAATATATGTATTTCTCCTTTTTCATATTGCTCTTTAAGCTCACCAAATTCTTTTGAGCTGCCTCGAGTCTTTCTGAAAAATCATTCAAAAACATAAAAAAAGAAAATAAAGTATGTAAAATTTCAAACTGTAAAAAATATACTTTGATCAAATATAATAAATTCATGATCTATAGAATACCTTGACGTTTGTCTTCCGCTGTGGTTTCCCTAGGCTGCATGCCTTTGTTGATATCAGCATTTCCAGCTTCATTCAATTGTGAACCAACGTCGAGGACCATTGTTGTATTCTCTGAAAGATTTTTCTCAACTCTGCCTTCATTCAATTGAGCATCATAGGAGAGTTTTTGAGTTGTGTCAATTGAAGCACAACTAGTTTCAACTTCCACTGCATATTCATAAAGAGGGGGAATAGATTAACTAGTTCTTCTATAAATAAAACATAGAAAAAATTTATACCTGTACTGAAAATTTCACTACAGGATATTATTAAAAAAATAGTTAAAACTTTAACTCTAAGAAGGCTGAAGTTAGCCAGTCACGAACAAAAACTTAGACAGTTACAAAAAAAACTTCAGCTCTAGAGCTGAAGTTCGACAGTTACAAAAACAAAAACTTCAGCTCTATAGCTGAAGTTCACCAGTTACAAACCAAAACATTCACCAAAAAACATGTTGTAGTTTTTACAAAAAACACAAACGCATGAAACAAAACTTCAGCTCCTATCTAAGGTATCATTGAAATATTATAAACTTCACACTTTGTACCTGTAGTAACAATTTCCTGTGTATCACAACCTAGAATTTCTTTGCAAATAGCTAGTAATCCTCCATACCGATCGTCTTTCCTAATAGTGCATACAGGTTCTTGATCTCCATCACTAAACAAATTTTACAAAGCACAACTCGGTGCGTGTTTTTCAGTGCCAACAACTTGATCATCTGGACCTTTCTCAGTTGTTAACTCTTCATCATTTCCATCTTTACTCTGTCTACAAACACTGGATTGTTCCTCTCCACCTTGCTGTTGAACATGTTCATCTCCTTCAACAGCCGGGTCATTATGTGTAGCATTATCATCTGCGGCTTTACGCAATGCATCATGAGCAGTATGTTCTTCAGTCTCAACAACTTGATTATCTGCACCTTGCTTGCTTCCAATATTCTCAGTTGATAATTGTGCTTCATCATTTCCATCTCTGCTCAATCTATCAGCACTGGAAGGTTCCTCTTCAACTTGTTCTTGAACATGTTGATCGCCTTCAAAAGTCGATGGATGTTCGTTACAGTCGTTCATCCTGTCATATTCTCGATGCTTACTCAAATCAAAATTGCCATCGTCCATTCGATTTGATTTGTTGAAAATAGTAAACAACTGTTTAAACTTCTCATCGAAATATTCCTAGAAAAAAAATTACTAACAATGATTAATCCGAATAACAACACAATTAAAAAGACTTCTCTATAAATTAGCTTACCTTCACTTTTACAAAAACTGCATCCACAATAGCAGTTCGCTCCTCCTTTTTAAACTTATCGAAAACTTCGTTCACGATCGTGCTTCTTTCTTTTTCTGCATGCCTTTGAACCTCAGTCGTTAACCTCTAGAATAGATACACAAAAAAATTCAGATATAGAAGAAAACTTCAGCTCAAAAAACATGTTGTACTTTTACAAAAAACAAACACAAAAAACTTCAGATCAAAACTGACAGAGCATATTGTCTCAAGTAATTCATTGTCATCAAAGTCAGATGTAGAAGAGGTAGAACGACTCTGGGTACGAGATGCTTCGCCAATAAAAGCAGTTCGATTCGGTTCTTTTGATCGATTCCGACTACGTGGTGATTCACCAATGACATGAGTTCGATTCGCTTGTTTTGATCGACTCAGAGTAGGTGGCGATTTACCAATGACAGGAGTTCGATTCGCTTCTTTTGATCGACTCAGAGTATGTGGTGATTGACCAGTTGAAGGAACTGCATTAACTACCTTTGAACGAATCTGGCTGCTTGGTAATTGCCCAATTAAAGGCATTGAATTCAATTCCTCTTCTGTAGGAATTATATCCAATACCCTAAAGTCGCGATATCTCTGTTTAATACAAAAAAGTATATTATGAGGAGAAAAAAACTAATACATCAACATATTAACACAAAGACAAAAAAAGTAACTTACTTCATGTTTACTGAACATATAATAAAGTTCGGAAAATTTAGGCTCTCCCACACATACATAACGTAACATCCTGGGGACCTGAGGCGTATCAAGGTACTCATCCTCTCTTATATACTTCTCCCGAACATCTGGGAAGCGCTCATAGAACCAAGCACATAACGGATATGGAAATCCACCAAGTTTATACTCAGTTGTATGGAATTTGTTCTGCTTGTCCAATGCATGTTTCAGTGAATAAATGAGCTTCTCATAAGCCACATTACCCCAAGGATATTCAGCACAAACCTTATCATCTTTAACAATAGATGCATACTCCTCCGCCACACATAACTCAGTATTTTTCCCAAACAGAATAGACTCTACAACAAGAATTTCCATAAGCTTAACTGCATCATCATCACTCTCGCATACGTGTACATGATTCACAACATTCTTTGGAATTTCACTGTGAGTCATAAAACTTCGAATATCCTTCAAAGTCACACTCTTGGACTTACGAAAATACCGCTTCAGAAGATTGCTCTCTCGATTAATTGGTTTTTCAACATTGTGTGCTGTGATCCGCAAACCACACATAATGTGAAAGTCTTCAAGGGTGAAGGAAACATCATGTCCAAAAATCTTGAAACTAATGGAGTCTCGATCATTCGTGAATATTCGAGAAAGACACAGACAATGAATCAATTTCATGCTACATTGGAAATTCTCCATAGCCATAATGTATCTAAATGTACCATTATTAAGCTTATCCTGTTGTGTAGGAGTCAAGAAAGTTGCAATTAAGTTCTTCAAATCATGGTTCCCCTTCCAGTAACCCTTAGAGTTAAACCAATCTCCAAACTCAAAATATTTTTGTCCTGGTTTTGTAGGTAGAGGAGCAGGGACATAAGGACCTGGGGGTATTACAGGCAGTCTATGTGCTTTAGGGGCTTTGCCTTTTTTAGCTGCATTAGGATCTTTAGGTGCTTTAGGAGCCATCTGTTCAAAAAAATTAAAAGATACAAAAAATAACATCAGGACATTATCAAAAAGATCAGTTAAAACTTCAATACCTAAGAAGGCTGAAGTTCGACAGTTACAAAGACAAAAACTTCAGCTATAGAGCTAAAGTTCGACAGGTATAAAACAAAAACTTCAGCTCTAGAGCTGAAGTTCGACAGGTATAAAACAAAAACTTCAGCTCTAGAGCTGAAGTTCGACAGTTCAAAAAAAAACTTCAGCTCTAGAGATGGACTTCACCAGTAACAAACACAAAAACTTCAGCTCCTAAAGCTGGACTTCACCAGTTACAAACACAAAAACTTCAGCTCCTAAAGCTAAAGTTCGACAGGTATAAAAACAAAAACTTCAGCTCTAGAGCTGAAGTTCGACAGGTATAAAACAAAAACTTCAGCTCTAGAGCTGAAGTTCGACAGTTACAAAAAAAAAAAAAACTTCAGCTCTAGAGACGGACTTCACCAGTAACAAACACAAAAACTTCAGCTCCTAAAGCTGGACTTCACCAGTTACAAACACAAAAACATCAGCTCTTAAAGCTGAAGTTCGACAGGTATAAAACAAAAACTTCACTCTAGAGCTGAAGTTCGACAGTTACAAAAAAAAAACTTCAGTTCTAGAGATGGACTTCACCAGTAACAAACACAAAAACTTCAGCTCCTAAAGCTGGACTTCACCAGTTACAAACACAAAAACTTCAGCTACTAAAGCTGAACTTCACCAGTTACAAGCACAAACATTCAGCAAAAAACATGCTGTAATTTTTACAAAAAACAAAACACAATTCAATCCAAAATAATGCCAAAACATGAAAAAATCTTCAGCTCATATCTAAGATATCATTGAACTATAGTATCATCTGTTTAACTCTCTAAATTTTTAAAAATTTGAACGTCTATAATCACAAAAGAATTTATAGAATTTTCATTAACAACATAAACACTCGTTCAAAAAACCTAAAAACACAATCGTAAAAGTAAAACTAATGCACTTATCAAACTAAACCCTAAGAAAATATTTTATCATAAATACATGACTATCAAAACCAAAATCAGAAATTAAATCGTAAAATAAAACCCAGAAAGTTAATGGAATGTACCTG
The DNA here is from genome assembly GCF_001879085.1 of Nicotiana attenuata. Taxonomy (NCBI): domain Eukaryota; kingdom Viridiplantae; phylum Streptophyta; class Magnoliopsida; order Solanales; family Solanaceae; genus Nicotiana; species Nicotiana attenuata. The sequence continues at coordinate 195,799 of NW_017671714.1, read as the reverse complement.
TGATTAAATCGTAATGTGGGAACAACGACGACTAGCAGTTGAAAAATCAAAAACAACGACGAAAACCGTTTGATTTCTGAGAAGAACTTCAAAAATGCGAATAATGGGAGAGAGAGACACAGAGAAAGTAGAGGACTAGCGAATACTTGGAGAGAAAGTAATCTTTTTAATAAGGAAGGGCAAAATGGTCTTTTCAAATGGCTTTTAACAAAAGAACGGGTACGGATGCAAACAGAAAGACAAAGCGGCTATAGGTTAAAAAGGGGCGCCGGGCGCCCGTGCAATTTTTACCTTATAAACTCCTCGTCTATATATGCTCTACCCTCTAATTATCCGAGTTGAATTGAAAAAGGAGAAATAAGAAACGAATAACTAAATTACCCGGTCCCCTAATACATCAATTTATTCCACTGCGCGAATTTTATCTATCGTCTCAAGGAGGGTCTCTCCGCAACGTTGCGTGCAAAATGATCTTCCTTAATCTGGATCCAAATAATTACGTATTAACTTTGAAATGAGAAATTTGGCCATTCCTATAATTTCTCCTACTCGGAATTGTAGAAGATGGACCATATATAAATAGTTCCTCTTTCTTTTTTTGCTTTGTTTTGGCTGTTATCGCAATACTAACCCATCGAAACGCCCTTTCGGAAAAATTAATGCTCTTAAATCTTTTTCCTGTATTCGAATAATTCGATGTAAAGTAATTAGCAGTCGAATTAACATGTGCTCTTTGCTAAATTTTGTAATCCGGTATATATATACTCCTGTCGTAAATAATACAAAGTAGATTCTTCGAAAAAAGTAAAGGAAAAAAAAAAAAGAACTTTTTGTACAAGCTTAGATCTAGATCTATCCCATGCAACTGTATATGCGTTGCTGGGCTAGCAGTTACAAAACTGAAATCATACAAGATCTTGTCTTTCTCTTGTTCATCCTAGATCTGCTAGCTAGCAAATCTGTATGTAATTCCATGTTAATTTCTTGAAAATCCCAATTATAAAGCTGTTGCTTTATAAGGATATTTCATGAATTAGCTCATGGATCCTTTTCCATTTTAAAATTTAAGGCCTATGTCCACAACCTATAGGCATGCCAAACCTTTAGCTTCAGATCCTTTCATAATTCTAAGCCTTCTGCAAGAGTTAATGAACATATCCCATGGTACATCTCCAACTAGCATCCAATCACCATCTTTGTCTTCATATGTTGGTGCATAATCAGATCCATTGTATCCTTCTCTTTCTGTGTATACTCCTGAAATTTCAAAATTAAACACACACATATTAGATTATATTCTAAGACTAGAAATTAAATAATATCACAATTATATGTCATTCTAGGGTACTTTTTATAAGTTTACTGAACTTACCAATGGTGCACTTGAACATGTTTTGTAAAGCCTTGAGTAGCTCTGGATAACTGTTGTAAACCTTAAGGTCAATTTTCCTTAAGTAAGGTGCTCCATCCATGCTAACTTTTAAGTACATCCCTGAAGAATTATCAGACTCGGATTTCTTGACTTGTAACACATTCTTTCTGTAAGATCTAACTGGTGGCCAGCCAACAACTTGTGCTCTGAATTTATCAAAACAAATTTCTTGTTAAAACCCAATTTATATACTCCTTAAGAATCAAATCAAATCAACCAAGAAGAAAAAAAAAAGAACTTTTAAAATACTCAACACCACTTACTTTGGTGCTGGGGCTGAGTCTTGTTCATTTTCCTTTCCACTAGATGAGTTATCCATCTCTGATGATGTTCTTTTCTTACTATATTTAGCACTAGTAGAAGCAGAAGAAGATTGTTTCTCTGGTTCATCTATTCCAGGCAAACCTAATCTTAGTTCAGTTGCCTCAAGATTGAGATCCCTCTCGTAGGTTGCTGTTCTTTCCATCTCCACACACAAATATAACTAGTAATTTGTCTTCTCCGGCGACGATGAATAATTGCTGACTTCTGGCTGCAGTTATGCTTCGAAGAGTTGTTTTGCAAATTGGCAAGTTGGGAATGATGAATTATGAGGAAGGGGGAGATATAATTTTATAGGATGAGAAAGGCGAGACAATATCTAGGCGAGTTATTCTCCGGGAAATGAGTCTCACACGCTACTTTGTCATACGCGCCTTGTTGTTGCCAACTAAATGGACAGTGTGTTTAATACGCACGTTCACTGCGAGTTTTTGGACAAAGGCTTACGTTTCGTGAAACACAAATTTTCATGCACATCTATTGGTGTCGGTCACATGAGCGGCAATGTTGGGTCGACTGAACTAAGATGAGGGAACATAAGAGGGACACTCCACGCCAGTATTGAAATAAGTGGTCCGGAAATAAACAGAGAGTTATGGTTCAAAACTCGTAAGTTTAAAATTTTGGATAAAACGTTCCTTACATTACTGATTACACCCATTTGATAGCATACGAATACGTAACGTGAAAATAAAGTAGAAATGGCATGGGGTAGCCACTATTTAAGGTGGTATTTATTTTTTATCCAGCAATTCTAATGTTGAGCAAAAATAGTCATTATCCTATTAAAATGAATATGAAAAGATATTTTTACCCTTTCTTCCCTTGTTTTTCTTCCCAAACCCTTGCTTCTCTCTCTGCGTGCCTTCTCCATAATCCAAAATTAATGTTTGTCTTCCTCACCATCGAGTTGTCCAGTTTGTAGAAATTCTCCATTGCCAACTCCTTTGTCCACTCCTTTGGCTGAGGTTGTTCCTTTGGCAAGTCGACCTTCGGGATGGATACACTTGTACTTCATTATTAATGTAAGAGTTTTCAAACATGGTTTATAATATTGTGGACTACTCCATTTATTGCCATAAAGTTGAGATTTTTTTATTTTTTATTCATCAAATTCTTGATGTTTGTTTCATTATCTGCTCGTCCTCTGTAAAGAGGAGCGATGACATAGGATAAGCTTGCTTATGTGTCCAAGGGAGTTATAACCAATTATAATAATCATGGGTTCCAATAACATAACATCATTGCAAAAGGACGGGGAGAAATAGGTTACATGAATTTATTACTTACAAGTAGCGAAACCAGTTTTTTCTTTTTTACCAACTTATAATTGCACGTATTCTTTTTTTTTCTTCTTCAGTTTTACCATATTTTCTGAGGAGCCATTTTTGTGTGTTCACATTTAATTTATTTTGTGTTAAAATAAATTAAAAGTTAAGGACAATAGGTCCTGAACTTAGGCTAAGAAACTCAAAAGTTAAGGACAGGCAGTCCTTAACTTACAGTTACAAGTTCAAAAGTTAAGGACAATAAGTCCTTAACTTTGATTTCCAAGTTCAAAAGTTAAGGACAGACAGCAGTTACAAGTTCAAAACTTAAGGACAATAGGTCCTTAACTTTGATTTCCAAGTTCAAAAGTTAAGGACAGACAGTCCTTAACTTACAGTTACACATTCAAAAGTTAAGGACAAGCGGTCCTTAACTTACAGTTACAAGTTCAAAAGTTAAGGACAGACACTCCTTAACTTACAGTTACACGTTCAAAAGTTAAGGACAAGCAAGTTCAAAAGTTAAGGACAATAGGTCCTTAACTTTGACTTACAAGTTCAAAAGTTAAGGACGCTTGGTCTTGAAGTTTGAGTTCCAAGTTCAAAACTTAAGGACATGTAACCTTGAAGTCCTGAACTTAGAGTTCCAAGTTCAAAAGTTAAGGACATGTAGTCCTGAAGTCCTGAACTTAGAGTTTCAAGTTCAAAAGTTAAGGACATGTAGTCCTGAAGTCCTGAAGTTAAGGACATGAGCAGAAGGGTATTTTTGTCCGAGCAGTTAAAGTTTATTAAACCAGTGGCTAAAGACTAAAGACATTTAAAACGCTGGCTTTAAAATAAAGACATAAGCTGTTAGTGGCTATCTGTGCACATCGCCCGAAAATAAATGAAGGGTATACGTAATGTGACATTGTGCGGGCCTCAGGGCCGGAGCTAGCAGTTATTTTTAGCACTGTATTCATGTTATTAAATATATATCAATTATTAATTTAAAATTCAATAAATTAAATATTAATATACTATAATCTTAAATTTATATACTTCAAATTTTAACTCTGCCTCTAATTGACCGTTAGATGCGGTGTCGGCTCAAGCCTAAAGCAAGTCAAGCACTTGCTTTAGGCCCCCAATACTTTAAGGCCTCAAAATTAGTACTACTATATCAAAAAATAAATTTTGTATAACTAAATTTTTATCATTTGTAGATGTAGTAATTCAGTCATGTATATCTAATAATTAAAACTATTCCAGTTTATTTATTTTTCTTCACATAAATCACATGTTTTTAGGCTTTCGTGTTTTAATTGGGAGGCAGTGAGCCTACAAGTTACCAAAACGTATTTTTTTTCTTTCTTCAATCTTTAGCTAAATCAGTTCTTGTTCTTTATAAAAACAAATTCTCTTTTTTCTCTCCTCATACTAGCTCATCTATCTATTCTGCCAAATAACAAGGGTATTGAATAATTTGAGTAGCATAATCTTTCTTTCTCTTCCTCACGTTTTTCTCAAGCTCTCAGTTTTCGATAAAAATATATAAAAATTTTTATTGAATATCTCCTAGGCCTCTTAATAAGGTTTTGCTTTAGGCCACCGTATTGATTGAGCCGCCTCTGGTTAGATGACGGAGGATAAAGGCGGATCAAAACACCATGGGAGTGGGTTCGGTGATTGTCGGTTGATGGGTTATAGGGCATGGGGGCCATATGGGTTGCAATTATTAATTGGGACCTACCAATTGAAATTGATAAGCATCCTTTTTTCTATTTCCACGTAAATTATAGGTGAATGTCTGAATGTGAACAGAGACGAATAGGTATATGCCGGTAGACATTGACATGTGCATGGTCAGCTCAATAATACTTTACGCCTACGCCTAAACTTTTGCTTAATAAGAAATAGGGGGTCTGCACTTTAAGTATACGTATTAAATTGAATAATTAAGGAAATCAGATTAGTTTAATACTTCTAAAAACAGTAAGAACAAAATGATAAATTAACTCTTAATTAGCAGATTGTTCAGTTTGTTAGATAATGCCACCTTCAGTTCATTCCTTGTTCTATTTAATTCCCTCTAACTCCGCTACAGATAAGAGTCGATTTAGTGGAAATTCCACCAACTTTTTAGTTTTTTTTCTCGCACACAAAAAAGATTTCATCAGAATTACTAGATCAGCATATGCCTAGCTAATCAATAAATCTGACATGAAATAGATTAAAAGAGAAAGGTGTATAGGGTCAAATTTGACCCTCAGTATCTCTACGCCAGTGGGTACGCCCAATGAGTGTATGCCGATCAACGTAGCGGGTACGACTCGGCCGTGAGGACAAAAGCGACATCGTTTAGAACTCAGCGTCTACACTAGGGAGACGTTACCTATCTTTGTAACTTTTTGATTCTTTCTAGGAAGGTCTCCTATTATATAAAGGAGACCTCCACATTGTAAAAGGGGGACCTGATCTAATACAACTCTCTCATTTTTCTGACTCTCTCTCTATATCTCTACTTCTAACGAAAATATCTTATTGGTAAACGTTATCACTTTGCAATATTAGATCTACAACAATATTATCATCTTTGCATCTCTAGGCTTATTATATTTGATTACGATTTACCCCTTTTCTATTTTTGATTGTTTTATCGCTTACAAAGTATATCGTTAACTTTTGAGCCAAACAATTTGNTCTCTGAGTTATGAGATAGACCAACTCAAAGTCCATTGATCCAAAGCCTTTCTCCAATTTGAGTGTGTCAGAGTTCCCTAAGAGCCTCAATGGGACTCCGAGCAGTGCTCACACCCAAATTGTATCACCAAAATAGGGACAAGTGCAGTGTGGAAGTGCCAACCCTCAAGTGTCCAAGTTTAGAGGGAGCTCAATGGGTCCCAAGGCAAGGCTCACAAGAGGGGGGGCAGAACTTAAGTCTAAGAGAGAGTGCAAGTGAAGAAACAGAGCTTTAAGAACTAAGGAAGTAAAGAAGAGGGAAAGAGGTGCTGGGAAACAGTTACAAAGTGAAGGATTTCACACAAAGGGGTTCACGGATTGGGAACTGCAAAGAGCCTATGTACTTAGGCATTAGTTAATTCTGGGCATGCACAGCAATAGGGAATGCTGTTATGCTTACAAAATCAACCATAATACACAACATATAATGGTAACATAGAGGTTATCATCCCAGGGGAATCAAGTTTGAGTCATAGACAGCACTACTTAATACTGTCGCCTCAAACAAGCCATTAGTATCAAACACCTTAGGGTAGGGGTCTAGGATGCATAATAGATTCAGAACAGGCAGAAGGGAATTACAACAGGCTTAGAATAAAGTACTGAATTAAACACAAGCAGTAGGCAGACAAGAAAACAAAAGTATTAAGTAAACATATTGTTGTGATGCTGAAATCTTAATCAAGACATACCAGTTCAAAGAAGCAAAAATGCAGTAAAAGCAGGTAGCCGGACTTTGAAGACAGGCCACAGTACAAGTAGCAAGAGAGAATATTTTGAGTATGAGTGTGAGTTCAGAAACTAAGAGTGTTCGTGTGTGTGTGTTAATGAAAGAGCAGGGTATTTATAGTTTGAAAATAGGTGGAAAATAAGGCAAAAATCATAGTTCGGTAGTAATTATGGAACTATGTGTCAATTAAAATCAAATCAGTATAAGACTTCCTTTAATTAAGGAGTTACAATTAAACGGTAATGGGCAGAAGGCATTTAAGGAAAGAAATCAAGTAGAACACCATGTATAGAATAGACAATTAGGGGTAAGTGCATAGAGGTTTAATTAAGGGAAGAATCTTTGAAATACTCGGTTAACCAAATAAGGTAAGAAAACAAAGTAAAGTTGCAGAATGTGGAGACAATCGAAAACCAGTACATAGCAAATCAAGGAGTCAAGGATTTCAAAATCACTGACTTAAGGAGAGTAACATGGGTTCCCATGAATAAACCAAGTTAAAGACAAGAGAATGGAAGGTCTAAAGGGAAGTTTTCAAATCAATCCAAGAAACAGGGAATCAATAAAACAAGGAAAGAATCAATTACACGAGTGCAATCAGAATTACACAAGGAGGTGTGAAATCAGTCCAAAATTGAAGGTCATTTTAGAGGGAAATTTAGCATATAAAAGAGTGCATAAACATTAAGCATGCGAGGCTGAACTCATGCCAAAGAGAAACATCATGCAATAGCAAGCACAGAGTCAGTAGCTAGTGAACACGGTAGTCAGATAAGTCAATATCAGTAACTTAGTAATAGAGAAAAGGAGGGAGTATCAAATAGCATGCAAAGGGGTCAAGTGAAAAGACCTTATAGAAAAGTTTAGCAGGAAGTCAAAATCACATAAAGAAATAAAAGATTTCAAAATTCAGTCGAGCATAGATGAAGCAACTCGAATAGGTCTAAAGCAAATTAGGGTTTTGAAACCAATCAAATTCAGAGCATGACGAACAAGTAAATCACATAGTAGGTAATCTCAGAACTCGAATGAACCCCAAATTTTAGGGTTTTCACCATCAGTCGAGTATAGAGATGAAAGACAAGTAAATCAGACAGAATACTAACAAAATAAATTTGGAAAATCTCAAAAAGGAACTAAGACCTTTAACATGCACATTCCAGCAGAAGAACAACATAAAGACACACGTTAAAAATCAGAGAAAGCTTCGAAATAACTTAACAAAACCCTAAATCGGAAAAGAGAAAGGGTTCTGAAGGTAAAGTTTTGAAAGAGACCTTGAAAAAAACGTTCAGAAGCTTAGAGTAAACACAGATCTAAAACAGATCTAAAAGAATCGGAAGAACCTAAAAGGTTAGGGTTTCAGAAGAAACCCAGATGGTGAGAAAGGCTTGGAAAAACATCGGTCTAAGCAGGAGAAGTCAAGAATCAGGCTTGAATAGCCATGGCTGGCCGGAGCAAAGTCGGAGATGACCGAAAATAGCCATAGAACTGAAAACGACCAAAGTCTGGGCCAAGCTTCTTCAAGTCTGGCCTTGAAATTATGATAATCGAGCATGTAGGAGTCATAGGAGGTAGATACAGGCCTTCAATGGCTTTAGAAGTCATGGATTTGTGAGATTTTCAGGTGGTAGTTGAGGGCGGCGGCTAGGGTTTGAGAGGGGATTGAGAGAGAATTGAGAGAGAAGGGGGGTCGTCGTGAAGGCGGCTGCAGATGAGAAATGACTAGGGTTTGGGGGTAATTGGGAATTAAAAAAGGAAAGGTTTAATGGTGGCCGTTGATCATTTTGATCAACGGCCTGGATTGAATGGAAATTCGGGTGGGTTGTTTAAAAAGGGTCGTGGGTCGGGTAGGCCTAGGATTTGGGCTGGGTGATTGAGTTTTAAAAATGGGGTTCAAAATCAGGCTCAAATAAGGCTAAAATTGAAATAAACGGGGATAACATTTAAATAGCCATTTTTCCCTTATTTGTTTTACAAAAAATAGTAGAATAATTTCTAAAAATAAATTAAAGGTACTAAAATTATTAATAATATGTAATTATCAAATTAAAAAATACTGGAGTCAATTTTATAATTATAAACACAATTAAACCTTAAAAGAGGCTAATATTGTAATTATATGCAATTTAGCTTTTAAAATAATAAATAAATTTGTAAAAATGTGCTAAAATTATGTTATCTATATTTTAGTATAAATTTGAGAGCCCAATAAATAAATTACCAAAATGATGATTTTGGGAGTAATTATTGGGCTTTTCTGGATAAAATGGGGCAATAAATTGATTTAAAAATCTTTTAAAAATTAAGGAAAAATAATAAAACATTTGGACATACCTATATATGCATACATATGCTATTTTGAAAGTATTTTTCATATTAAAATATATAGGAAAAAATTGGGTATCAACACCAGCCCGGCCTGAGGCTGAGTCACCTGACACGGTTATCATAGGTACGGTTTCAGTTTGCAGTAGGGATGCCTTAGTATTATTTGATCCGGGATCTACTTATTCGTATATATCATCCTATTTTGCTTCATGTTTGGTTATGCCTTGTGATTCTTTGTGTGCTCCCATTTATGTGTCCACGCCTATGGGAGATTTTATTGTTGTAGATCGTGTTTATTGTTTGTGTGTGGTCATTATTGGGGGTCTTGAGACTCGTGTAGATCTCCTACTTCTCGACATGATTGACTTTGATGTCATTTTGGGGATGGATTGGTTGTTACCTTATCACGCTATATTGGATTGTCACGCCAAGACTTTGACCTTAGCTTTGCCAGGGTTGCCTCGATTGAAGTGGAGTAGGACTCCTGGTCATTCTACCAGTACGGTCATTTCTTATATGAAGGCTCGACACATGGTCGAGAAGGGTTGTCTAGCTTATTTGGCTTATGTCCGCGATTCTAGTGAGGAGGTTCCTTCCATGGATTCTGTACCAGTTGTTCGAGAGTTTCCAGAGGTATTTCCTACAGACTTGTCGGGGATGCCACCCGACAGGGATATTGTCTTCTGCATTGATTTGGTTCCGGGCACTCAGCCCATTTCTATTCCGCCGTATGGAGTTGAAAGAGTTGAAGGAGCAGTTGCAAGATTTGCTTGATAATGGCTTTATTAGACCGAGTGTCTCGCCCTTGGGTGTACCGGTGTTGTTTGTGAAGAAGAAGGATGGGTCGATGAGGATGTGCATAGACTATCGGCAGTTGAATAAAGTCACTATCAAGAACAAGTATCCATAGGCGAGGATTGATGACTTATTTGATCAGCTTCAAGGTGCCAAGGTATTTTCAAAGATCGATTTGAGGTCTGGCTACCATCAGTTAAGGATAAGGGCATTCGATATCCCTAAGACAGCTTTTTGGACTCGGTATGGGCATTATGAGTTTCTAGTGATGTTATTTGGACTGACAAATGCCCCAGCAACATTTATGGATTTGATGAACCGGGTGTTCAAGCCCTATTTGGATTCCTTTGTGATTGTTTTATTGATGATATCTTGATCTGCTCCTACAGCCGAGAGGAGCATGAGCAGCATCTTCGGATCGTTCTTCAGACTCTGAGAGATAGCCGGTTATATGCTAAGTTTTCGAATTGTGAGTTTTGGTTGAGTTCAGTTTCTTTCTTGGGTCATGTTGTATCAACAGAAGGTATTCAGGTGGATCTTAAGAAGATTGAGGCCGTTCGAAATTGGCCTAGGCCTACTTCAGCCACAGAGATACGTAGTTTCTTGGGTTTGGCGGGTTATTACCATCGGTTTGTGGAGGGGTTTTCATCTTAGCAGCCTGAATGACCAAGTTGACTCAGAAGGGTTCCCCATTCAGCTGGTCGGACGAGTGTGAGGCGAGCTTTCAGAAGCTTAAGACAGCTTTGACTACAGCGCCGTTGTTAGTATTGCCCACAGGTTCAGGTCCTTATATAGTATGTTGTGACGCATCTCGTGTTGGACTTGCGGTGTTGATGCAGGGTGGCAAGGTTATTGTATATGCTTTGCGGTAGCTAAAGATTCACGAGAAGAATTATCCATTTCATGACATAGAGTTGGCAGCCAATGTTCACGCCTGAAGATTTGGAGGCACTATCTATATGGCGTGTCGTGTGAGGTGTTCACAGATCATAAGCGTTTGCAATATTTGTTCAAAAAAAGAGCTCAATTTGAGGCAGAGGAGGTGGTTGGAGCTATTAAAAGACTATGATATCACCATCTTGTATCATCTCGGGAAGGCCAATGTGGTGGCCGATGCTTTGAGTAGGAAGTCAGCCAGTATGGGCAGCCTTACATATATTCTGGTTGGTGAGAGACCGCTTGCATTAGATGTTCAGGCTTTTCCAATCAGTTCGTGAGGTTGGATGTTTCGGAGCCCAGCTATGTTCTAGCTTGTATAGTCACTCGGTTTTCCTTTTTGAGCGCATCAGGGAGCGGTAGTATGATGACCCTCATTTGCTTGTCCTTAGGGACACAGTGCGGAATGCTGATGCCAAGTAGGTGACGGTTGGAGATGATGGATTTTTTAGGATGCAGGGTCGTGTTTGTGTGCTTAATGTGGATGGGCTTCGTGAGTTGATTCTAGAGGAGGCCCGCAGTTCCTAGTATTCTATTCATCCGGCCGCCGCCAAGATGTATCAGGACTTGCAGCAACATTATTGGTGGAGGAGGATGAAGAAGGATATTGTTGCATATGTAGCTCGGTGTCTGAATTGTCAGCAAGTAAAGTACGAGCATCAGAGACCTGGTTGTTTGCTTTAGAAGATAGAGATCCCTGAGTGGAAGTGGGAGCGTATCACTATGGATTTTGTTGTTGGACTCCCACGGACTCAGAGGAAGTTCGACGCAGTTTGGGTCATTGTGGATAGGCTGACTAAGTTAGCGCATTTCATTCTTGTGGCAGTTCCCTATTCTTCAGAATGGTTGGCAGAGATTTATATCCGTGAGATTGTTCGTCTTCATGGTGTGCCCGTGTCCATCATTTCTGATCGAGGTACGTAGTTTACCTCGCATTTTTGGAGGGATGTGCATCGTGATTTGGGTACGCGAGTCGAGTTGAGCACAGCGTTCATCCTCAGACGGACGGACAGTCCGAGCGACTATTCAGATCATGGAGGATATGCTCCGCGCTTGTGTAATTGACTTTAGAGGTTTTTGTGATCAGTTCTTACCGTTAGCAGAGTTTTCCTACAACAACAGCTATCAGTCGAGCATCCAGATGGCCCCCTATGAAGTATTATATGGTAGATGGTGTCGATCCCCGGTTGGGTGGTTTGAGCCGGGGGAGGAACGGTTATTGGGTACAGATTTAGTACAGGATATCTTGGATAAGGTTAATATCATTCAGGATAGACTTCGTGCAACTCAGCCCAGGCAAAAGAGTTATGTCGACTGTAAGGTTTGTGATGTAGCATTCATGGTCAGAGAGAGAGTGTTGCTTTGGGTGTCGCCCATGAAGGGCGTAATGAGATTTGGGAAGAAGGCCAAGTTAAGCCCTAGGTTCATCGGGCCTTTTGAGATTCTTGATCGAGTGGGAGAAGTGGCCTACAGACTTGCGTTGCCACCAGGCTTATCAGTGGTACATCCAGTGTTTCATGTGTCCATGCTTTGGAAGTATCACGGCGATCCATCCCACGTGTTAGATTTCAGCACTGTCCAGTTGGACAAGGATCTGACCTACGAGGAGGAGCCGGTAGCCATTTTAGATTGGCAAGTTCGTAAGTTGAGGTTGAAGAGTTATCCTTCGGTTGGAGTGCAGTGGAGAGGTCAGCCTATTGAGGCAGCTACCTGGGAGTCCGAGTCTGATATGTGGAGCAAATATCCCCACCTTTTTCCCAGATAAGGTACTTTTCTATGTCCGTTCGAGGACGAACGGTTGTTTTAGAGGTGGAGAATGTGATGACCTAAAAGGCCATCTTGCATTTTAGATCCGGTGTTTCGAGGCCTTCAAAACCTCATTTTATTTCTCATTGATTTACAGTCCGGGCGCGTTTCCGGAAAGCCTTTATGTGGAAATTTGAGAAAATAATGATTTTTGCCTTTAAAAGTTAATTTTAGTTGACTTCGGTCAAAATTTTGAGTTAACCGACCCGGACCCGTATTTTGATGGTCCCGGAGGGTCCATAATAAAATATGGGACCTGGGCGTATGCCCGGAATCGGATTCAGAGGTCCCTAGCCCGAGTAATGAATTTTTGTTAGAAATTGTTAAATTGAAAATCTAAGAATTTAAAGAAATTGATTAATGTTTGATCTCGTTGGTATCGGGCCTGTATTTTGGTTTCGGATCTCGGTACAGGTTTAATATAATATTTAAGTCATGTTTGTGAAATTTGGTGAAAAACGGAGTTGATTTGACGTGATTCGGGCGTGCGGTTGTGAAAATAGGAATTTCAAGTGTTCTTGAGAATTTCATGTGTTTTGGTGTTAAATCCGTAATTTTAGATGTTATTTTGGCGATTTGATCACACGAGCAAGTTCGTATGATGTTCTAAGACTTGTGTGCATGTTTGGTTTGGATCCCCGAGGGCTCGGGTGAGTTTCAGATAAGGCTACGGGGTGTTTTGGAACTTAGGAAATCTGCTGGTATGACTGAACCTATTGCATGCCTCTGATCTCGCAATTGCGAGATCAGGCATCGCAATTGCGAACCCTACAGGTTTCGCATTTGCGAGGCTTTCATCGCGATTGCGATAAGAAGCTGGGCCATGCAGTCTTCCCATTTGCGAAGATTTCTTCGCATTTGCGAAGTAAAACTGGGAAGGGCAGTGATCGCAAATGCGATTATTTTGTCGCATTTGCGGAGGTTCTTGTTCGCAATTGCGAAGGCAGCAGAGTCGTGGAGGACTTCGCATTTGCGAGCTTTGCAATTGTGAAGCTCAGGTCGCAAATGCGACATCTACAGTTGTGTAAAAGGGACTTAGACGGGATTTTTGATTCATTTCCCAAATTTTCAAAACATAAACCTCAAGAGGCGATTTTCCAAAGGCTAGTTCTTCCCCAAATCATAGGTAAAATTATTTTTAACTCTTTTCTTTCAATATTTCACTTCTTATAACAAGATTTCAACCTAGAATCTAGGATTTTCATGGTGGAATTTGGGGTTTTTCGGTAGAAACTAGGGATTTCGAAATTTGGGGATTTAGACCTCAAATTGAGGTCGGATTCCAAAATCAATTGTATATCCGGGCTCGGGGGTGAATGGGTAATTGGGTTTTGGTCCGAATTTCGGGTTTGGACCAAGCGGGCCCGGGTGTTGACTTTTGTTGACTTTTTTTCAAAATTGCCTAAATTGAATTCCTTGCTATCATGGGTAGTTCCTAAGGCTTAAATTGAATTGTTTGGTTGATAATTTGCTAGATTCTATCGGTCCGGAGGCTTGTGTGAAGGGAAAAGCGGTGATTGAGCCTTGATTTTGGCTGGAGGAGCGAGGTAAGTGTTGTGGCTAACCTTAGCGTGAGGAATTAGGTGTTATTTGCTTATTTGTTACGTGTTTGGTTGTCGAGTATGATGTATAGGTAAGGTGACGAGTATCTATACGTTGTTGTCGAGTCATAACATGTGAGTGAGCTTTATTCTTGGAAATGTTATATTTTGATCATATTGTTCATGTGTAGACTAGTTAATCAATGTGTTGAGAAGTTCTTATCATGTTTTATGGAATTTGGTATTAATGGGATTTTTACCCAAAGTTGAGATTGGTATTGTGGAATTAAGTGTTGAAGTAAGACTTATTGTTGTCATTTCTACCTTTCTATTATTGTTGTCTCTTGTTTGGTGAGGTAGAGTGTTAAAGCACGAATGGTGATGCCGTGCACGTTTCTATTATCTATATGGTGAGGAAGAGTGACAAATCACGAAGGGTGATGCCGTGCACATTTTTATTACTTATATGGTGAGCAAGAGTGATAAAGCACGAAGGGTGATGCCGTGCACGTTTTCCATTATTGATTATCTGGCGAGGTTGAGAGTAAAAGCACGAAGGGTGATGCTTTGCATTTTCCAGTTGATATGTTTACTTGTTATCACCGGTTCAAGGTCTACTAGATGTTTTAAATTCCTCTACTACTATGATTCTTTATTTTGATACCCCATAACTTGTTTCCCCTCCCGTTAATATCTGTTTATCTTTTGTTAATTATTATTTCTATTAGCATATTGTATAACTGCACAAGTTTACATATGTGTCTTGTCCTAGCCTTGTCACTACTTCACCGAGGTTAGGCTCGGCACTTACCAGTGCATGGGATCGGATATACTGATATTGCACTCTGCACTTTCTGTGCATATTTCGGTACCGCACCGTGCTGACCCGATTTGAGCTGCTGCCTTCAGTCCAACAGGAGACCCAAGGTAGATCTGCCGGCCTTCGCAGACCCTGGAGTCCCCTTCCAGTTATCCTAGTTTCCTGTTTTCTTTTAATTCGAGAACAACTGTATTTTTCTTTCAGCCAGCATTTGTAGTGACTCTTAGTAGTTCGCGGGTTGTGACACTAGATTTTGGGTAGTCGTGTTGTAGTACTCGGATTGCAAAGCATTATTTTGTCGCATTTGCGGAGGTTCTTGTTCGCAATTGCGAAGGCAGCAGAGTCGTGGAGGACATCGCATTTGCGAGCTTTGCAATTGTGAAGCTCAGGTCGCAAATGCGACATCTACAGTTGTGTAAAAGGGACTTAGACGGGATTTTTGATTCATTTCCCAAATTTTCAAAACATAAACCTCAAGAGGCGATTTTCCAAAGGCTAGTTCTTCCCCAAATCATAGGTAAAATTATTTTTAACTCTTTTCTTTCAATATTTCACTTCTTATAACAAGATTTCAACCTAGAATCTAGGATTTTCATGGTGGAATTTGGGGTTTTTCGGTAGAAACTAGGGATTTCGAAATTTGGGGATTTAGACCTCAAATTGAGGTCGGATTCCAAAATCAATTGTATATCCGGGCTCGGGGGTGAATGGGTAATTGGGTTTTGGTCCGAATTTCGGGTTTGGACCAAGCGGGCCCGGGTGTTGACTTTTGTTGACTTTTTTTCAAAANGTTTTCTATTATCTATATGGTGAGGAGAGTGACAAGTCACGAGGTGATGCCGTGCTACATTTTTTAGTTACTTAGTATGGTGAGCAAGAGTGATAAAGCACGAAGGGTGATGCCGTGCACGTTTTTCCATTATTGATTATCTGGCGAGGTTGAGAGTAAAAGCACGAAGGGTGATGCTTTGCATTTTCCAGTTGATATGTTTACTTGTTATCACCGGTTCAAGGTCTACTAGATGTTTTAAATTCCTCTACTACTATGATTCTTTATTTTGATACCCCATAACTTGTTTCCCCTCCCGTTAATATCTGTTTATCTTTTGTTAATTATTATTTCTATTAGCATATTGTATAACTGCACAAGTTTACATATGTGTCTTGTCCTAGCCTTGTCACTACTTCACCGAGGTTAGGCTCGGCACTTACCAGTGCATGGGATCGGATATACTGATATTGCACTCTGCACTTTCTGTGCATATTTCGGTACCGCACCGTGCTGACCTGATTTGAGCTGCTGCCTTCAGTCCAACAGGAGACCCAAGGTAGATCTGCCGGCGTTCGCAGACCCTGGAGTCCCCTTCCAGTTATCCTAGTTTCCTGTTTTCTTTTAATTCGAGAACAACTGTATTTTTCTTTCAGCCAGCATTTGTAGTGACTCTTAGTAGTTCACGGGTTGTGACACTAGATTTTGGGTAGTCGTGTTGTAGTACTCGGATTGTGATGAAATTCCGCTTTCCTTTAATCTGTTTAGTTTAATTGCTGTTATTTACTAGATTGGATAGTGGTTAGCGTATTGAATCTTTGTCTCTTGGCTTGCCTAGCATTCCGAAAAGTTAGGCGCCATCACGATCCCGACGGTGGGAAATACGGGTCGTGACACTTATTCTCATTTACTGTTGTATTTTCTTTCAAACAGTGATGTATTAGATATTTTAGTTTATCCAATAAAGCTTATAACTCCGTTCCATAGTTCTTGGAAATTTTATGGTGAGGCTTTGCTTTTTAGAAGTTATATGAGTTTATCAGACTGTTTTAAGTATTTTGTTTATTATACCTGTTCAATTGCTATCAAATATTAGGCTTACCTAGTCGTAAATAATATGTGCCATCACGACATCTTAGAGAGAAGAATTGGAATCGTGACAATAATCTAGATATACCAGCTAGAAAAAATTAAACAAATATTGAGACGGCTATTTATGTAAAGATCCCAATTTATATGGCTTAAATCTAATAAATTTTGATGCTATACAACGCCAGGGAGACATAATATTTCTAGCTATATATGTCAGAATTTCAGTATCAAACTAAATTCTTAAGTTGAGGTGTACTTAGGATCATTATAAATCCATCTGCCAATGCGTACTTTTATTACCAATATGGAATATTATACATCTCTCACAATAAATAGAGATACAAACAGTAAATTAGTAATTAGTTGGCATATCGTTGCAACATCATTACTTCATACTCTAAATTTGTAGGTCAAAGTTTACATTCATACCGAATCTGACTCGTTATAGAAAGTATTTTAATTTTAAGAAAAGGCAAGCTAAGCACTTTTAATTTTTCCATCTTTATTTTGTGAAATACAGCTGCTTAATTGCTTTCACATTGAAAAAATGTAATGTTGCTGTTTATAATTGCAGTGACAGTGTAATAATAGTTGTCTTTTGTTTCATACATGGTAATACATTCAACCAAAATCTTAAAGTCCCTCATTAATTTATTTCCCTGTCCTAAATGGAATAGAAATAAATAAGATGCAGAAATTCAATTAGGAAAATAGTTGTGCAAAATATCAGAATGTAATTTCAAAACACTTTCCTAGTTAGGAAGGCTTTGTTTGGTTTTGTATTATTTTTTTAGATTTAATCACTGTCCTAATCATGTTGATTGTGTATGGAAATTTGAACTAAATCTTTTTTGTTAAAAAAAAATCATTTTCCTAATCATAATTTTTTTTTGATTATGGTATTAAAAAGTTGCGGATAATAAACGACAAAATAGTGAAAAAAATAAAATAATAAATGAAAAAAAAAATTACCTTAACAGTATGAATATCAGTTGAATTATTGAATTAATATTTTTGACTAAATTCGTTTATAACTAAATAATCACAAATCACAATGCATGTTATGCTATTGTTTATACAGCTGATAATTAACATTACTTCTTCAATGGAGCTAATTACCTTGAGCAAAACTCTGCAAACAATCAGGCAAACTCGAGAGCCTTGACAAGGTTACACATAGTTATATATAGTGATTTTATACAATTCAAAATATTAATAATATAAAACCAACATTTCCTAACAATTATCCCTAACACTGATCTTTATAAAGTTACACATGTTCTTTTTCCCATTTCTCCTCAAGTTAAGTTACAGCTTGTTTGGATGGTTGCTATCCATTGTATCGTTTTGTATTATTATCTTAAAATAATATTTACTTTGATTGTTTATTTAAAATTGATTGTATCGTATTGTTAAATGCATTGTGGTGGAATCGTTTCCTATTTTCTTTTTCAATTATGTCCTTACTTATTACTTCATAATTCTATTTTCTCATTTTTTTTTAATTTTAACTCCAAATCTCCAACCTATTGATCTACTTTGCCTTCTTCCATTTTTTCTAGAGTCGGTTTGCCCAGTTCTTTTTATCCAAGTTTCCGTTCGATTCTTTGTCTCTTTCCATCGTTTAATATATATATATATATATATATATATATATATTATAGTATATATAGCTATATATATATTTTGTTGCTAATATTAGTTAACCTTTTTTTCAAGTTTTTTCTCTTGTTTCCAAGCTACGTAATTAATGATAAATTAGTAGAAAGATATTTTCTTAAATTATTTTTATGTGTAATTCTTGATAGATTATATTTAAAACAATTGGAGGTATTTTAGTGAACTTATGAGTTATAGTACAGTACGATACAGTGTGTCAAACCAAACAACAAAACTATTATTTAACAACAGCAAGCAAACGATACAATCTATTCAAACGATACGATCCATAAAACGGGTAATAATGATCCAAACATAGTGTCAAGTTTACATAATATTTTGAGCAAACAAAAAAGACTAGTAGAAAGGAGTAAACAAAACCTTAAAACCGTTTTCTAATAATAGTTTAGTTTTGAGTGGGATTAGCTGAATCCTAGGAAGACTTCAAATTCTTCCGTGATTCTCTCTTCCTCTCCTCTCTATACCACTACTTATAAATATAAACAACAGCCCCCCACGTACAAACCCACGACCCTTGATCAGTTTCTCTCTTTGGGATCTTTCATTTCTTCCTTTCAATTCATTTAGAGTATTTGAAAGGAAGAAAAACAGAGTAGTCTCTGTGTGTGTGTGTGTGTGTGAATATACAATAGAATGGTGAAGGCTGCAGATAACGAGCTTCTTTCAACAGAATATGCGTTTAAGGACAAAGAGGTACCGCCATGGAAGAAGCAAATAACGTTGAGGGCAATGGTGACTGGCCTGATTCTGAGCGTCGTGTTCAACTTCATTGTTTGCAAACTGAATCTCACGACGGGTGTCATCCCTTCTCTTAACGTGGCGGCGGGGCTCTTGGGATTCGCCATGATTAGATCGTGGACTGCTGTTATTGAGAAGTTTGGGAAATTGAAGCAGCCTTTTACTAGGCAAGAGAATACCGTCATTCAGACCTGTGTTGTTGCTTCTTCTGGCATTGCTTTTAGCAGTATGTTTAATTTTCTGATCTTTTATTGATTTTTTTGAAGACCCGTATTATATATGCTTCAATCTTGATGAGACATGAATGAGATCTGCATTAAAAGTTAAATAAACATAGCAATAGCATATTCATAATCTAAAGGGAAAAAAATAAACTGTAGAAAATAAGAATTAAGTCTATGATGAGTCACCTTCATATATTCGTGTTTTTTTCTTTCTTTTCTTATAGTAATAGTATATTCCTATTATAATCAGGGAAAAAGGAAGCAAAACTGTAATTAATGAAGCGTCATTTCTAAGTTTATAAAAATTTCAAACATGTAATTCCTCTGTGCATGGAGTTAGAAAACTGTTACCCCTGCAGCTATGCTATGTAACACTGTTCGTCCATCATTTCCAATATTTATTGAAGTCAAATGAACTGTGTTTTGAATCATATGTAGTAGGGAGTATTTGTTTTAAAATATTTTGACAATAGCGTTATATTATTTGGTGAATTTCAGGTGGGACAGCAAGTTATATGTTAGGAATGAGTCCATTAATAGCAGCTCAGGCAGATGCAGGAAATACCCCAAATAATACTAAGAAGCTTGCTATTAGTTGGATGCTTCCCTATCTTCTTGTTGTCAGCTTTGCTGGTCTCTTCTCAATTGTCGCGCTAAGGAAGATGATGATAATGAAGTACAAGTTGACATATCCGAGTGGAACAGCTACCGCGTACCTTATCAACTGTTTCCACACTCCTAAAGGAGCAAAGTTGGCCAAGAAACAAGTTGGTTCCTTGTTTAAATCCTTTAGCTTCAGCTTTATATTTGGGGCTGTTCAGTGGATATTTGCACGTGAAGATGGTTGCGGATTTGGTAGCTTGCCTACATTTGGTTTCCAAGCCTATGCCAAAAAGTTCTATTTTGATTTTTCCTCAACATATGTTGGAGTTGGTATGCTTTGCCCCTACATGGTTAATGTTTCATTGCTAATTGGTGCCATAGTTTCATGGGCTATCATGTGGCCAATGATTGAAGCAAAGAAAGGCGATTGGTACTCTGCTCAGTTAAAGGCAGGAAGTCTTCATGGTATCCAAGGATATCGGGTAAATTTAACATTCATTATATATAGTTTTTCCAATTTTACTATTATGAATTAACTTTCTAGTTATTGGGATTTAGGAATAAGGAATAGTATAAGAAAACTAGCTCTGAAGTATGTCTGTTTATCTAAATCAGAAATTTAAGATGGTATCCTAAGTTGATTAATATAATTCTCACTTCATATATTCTGCTTGGTTATAGCTATGTTTGGCAAGAGGGGTTGCTCTGATGGTAAGCAACCTCCACTTTGAGTTCGAGTCTCTCCAAGAGCAAGGTGGGAAATTCTTGGAGGGAAGGATGCCGAGGGTCTATTTGGAAACAACCTCTCTACCCCAGGGTAGGGGTAAGATCTGGGTTGTTGTTGTTGTTATAGCTATGTCAACTCTTTTGTTCAAATAGTTATTGTTAGTGTTGGTTGTTATTTCAATTCTTACACCTATTCTAAACAGGTATTTATTGCAATTTCCATGATGCTTGGAGATGGTCTATTCCATTTTGCCTACATGTTGGTGGTGACAGTGTTAAGCTTCAGAAATAGGAAATCAGGACAGGAAGATTCATCAGGTGAAGAGTCCTCAGAAGACTATGACAAGAAGAGACAAAACGAGTACTTCTTGAAAGACCAGATCCCCAACTGGGCAGCCATTGGCGGATACGTTGGTATTGCAATTATATCTATCATTGTCGTACCAATTATCTTCCACTCACTGAAATGGTATCACATTCTGGTTGCCTATTTAATTGCTCCGGTTTTGGCCTTTTGCAACTCTTATGGAAGTGGCCTCACTGATTGGTCCCTGGCCTCAAATTACGGAAAAATTGCAATTCTTACATTTAGTTATTGGGTTGGTTTGGAAAATGGTGGAGTGATTGCTGGTCTCGCTTCTTGTGGTTTGATGATGAGTATACTAGATACAGCTGCTGGCTTAATGGGAGATTTTAAGACTGGTTATTTAACTCTTACATCGCCTCGTTCCATGTTCTTTAGCCAAGTTATTGGAACTGCCATGGGTTGTGTGATAACCCCTCTAGTCTTCTGGATTTTCAACAGTGCCTATCGTTTGGGTGATCCGGAAGGTGCTTACCCTGCACCATATGCAGCAATGTATCGTGGAATTGCGCTATTTGGCGTTGAAGGTTTTGGAAGTCTCCCCAAGCATTGCCTCAGGCTCTCTGTTTGGTTCTTTGTGGCTGCTATTTTGATCAACCTACTGACTCAGCTGCTGAAAACATTCGAGACCAAGTATGGAATTTATCGATTCGTTCCGAGTCCAATGTGCATGGCTATACCATTTTACCTTGGAGGGTACTTTGCCATTGACATGTGTGTAGGGTCATTGATCCTATTCATTTGGCAAATGGTGAACAAGCAGCAAGCAAAGGATTTTGGACCTGCATTGGCTTCTGGTCTCATATGTGGTGAGTCCTTGTGGGGAATTCCAGCATCTGTTCTTGCTCTGGCTGGTGTCAAAGCTCCATTTTGCATGAAAGTTCGTCACGGTGGTGCTTGATTATATAATTCCTCCTTCTGTCATTGTACATTTTTAGTCTTTGATTGTTTTCAGCAGTCAAAATTTGGTTATTTTAGTCCCAGCGTAACGAATTTACTCCATTATTTAGTAGCATTAAGACAGGTTGTTTTTCTGTTCTTGTCGTTTTCGACTTTCTAGATATATTTTCTGTGTTTTAAATCTCGTTGGTATGTGATTTTAGTTAGTAATGTCAATTTACTGTGTAGTTCCTAATATATCTTCTTTGATGTAGTAATGAAGATCTTAATCCTGCATTATCTTCCATAATGTTAGATGTTTTTAGCGTTGAAATATGTAAAAAAATTAACGAATTTCTTGTCTTTTAAGGAGCTAGTTCATCGGTACGTGCGATGCACATGTATGTCGAGTCTCAATAAAGAGGCTGCTGGTGAGCGGAATTGATCTCATGTCTCTCATGTGGGAAACCACTCACCTAACCAACTCAGCCAACTCTTGCGGGCTTGTAAAATAATATTAATATTATTAAATCAAAATTTGTACAAATAAATGCATCACAGAATAACGTACAAGGTTCTATGAATGATCAATATGGATCGCATATGTGGACTTGTTTGTCAAGGTCGAGATGATTGAATATCATCTATATATTGACTTATTTTGATTTATGAGGCATAATGAAGCGTATGTCACATAATCCTTCTTTATAGACTGTATGGACGAAAAACTTCATGTCATACATTTGACCTGGTCAACGGAGATAAAGCATTTGAAGGCTGTGACATGTCGATGCTATGACGTATCGACCTAACCCCAAGAGGTCGAGGTCATGTGAAGAAGGCAAAATTATCGTAGAGGTCGAGGTGGCTTAATAAAAAACAAGGATGAGCATCCGTTCTCGGCACGCAGTAACGACTAGTTTAAGGATTTAGATTCCCTAGAGAATATTTTAGCAAATATTTCTTTCTGTTGTACTATCTAGGATTTTTGACCTGTCACCCATGTACTCTTATAAATAGGAAGATATGTAGTTTTAGAAGGAGGATCGAAATTTTTTGTAAAGAACAATATTGACATTCTCTGTGAAGAATCTCTCTTTATTGAATACATACAAAGTTTACTATTATACTCCTTTTCCTCTATCTTTCTCTCCCGATCCAAGAAGAATCAGAATATTCAATTGCTTATCATCATCCATCATTGTCAGAAAGTTCAGTGAAAAATCTCACCCTTGTCGGATGAACTTTGTTCTATTTATTACTTAAATGCTATTTATTGTCATTTATTGCTATCTTTCACGTTCTTAAGCCATTATTGCTCTTTTACTGCTCGAAGACATTCTTATCTAACAACACACGTCTAATACTCTTCATAAAAATACTAGATCTGTTACTTGAATATTAATATTGACTTGGATTAACCCTTTTCTCTATAAATCTAATTGTATAAAAACCTAGATCTAAATTTTGGGTTATACAATTTAGCACCGTCTATGGAAACTTCGTAGTCAAACTATTAGTTTTTATTCAGATCTACAACTTTCGTGACTTGTTAACCTAACAAACTGTGATCTTTTTTCTCTTTGCATACAAGAATTCCATGGAAGGTAACCAAAGAAAGGGAACAAGAGCAATGGACAACATCCCGCTTAACCTTATGATTGCTATCGACGAAGGGTATGAAACTCATGATAAGGAAGTAACTCCCACGGCATCCCCCAGGATAGGGAAGTCGCCGACACCCTTCTGTAGCACAACCAAACCAAACAGGAAAGAGGTTTCCACGTCCGCGGGAGAAGAAGCACCACCCACTCTGAAAAAGCTTCTCGAAGCTTGGCTAACCGACACTTTGGTCAGCATAATGAGCAAGCAGGGCCCATGCACGATTGTGGAAACCCCAAGGATCCATGCGACACAGCGCAGGAATGAACAAGACGACCAACCAAATCCTCTTACTTCAGATAATATCAATATAATTGTTGATAGTGCAGGTGACAGTGTCCTCACCACCGTGCTAAAGAGAATGGAGGAAACGGAAAACGAGAACAAGGCACTCGTGGAACAGATGAAGGAGCACCAGGAACGGGTATACAAGATATCGGGTGCCCCCAAATTGTTACCAAAAAGAGACACCGGCAGGATCGTGGAACAGCCATACAGGGAAGAAGCGACTCCTCATGCTATACTAAAAATTTCAAGATGCCTCTGTACCTCCGAATCTATGACGGAACGACTGATGCCAAGGACTATGTAATCCACTATGTCACCGCCGTGAATGGCAACAACCTCACCAAATAGCAGGTATCCTCCATCTTGTTGAAATTTTTTGGTGAAACCCTCATAGGAGGGGCATTGACATGGTACTCGCAGCTGCCAGCCAATTCCGTAAAAACATTCGAAGAGATGCCGGACAAGTTCATGACGGCGCATGTTGGGGCCAAGAAAGCTGAAACGAGGGTGAATGATATTTTCGCCATAAGATAATTCCAGGGGAAGGACTAAGGGACTTCTTAGCTTGATTCAACAGGGAGAGTATGAACTTGCCAAATATCTCTGAAGGAGTGGTCGTGGCAGCCTTCCAAAACGGGCTAAACATAGAAGTCTCAAAGGTGACCAGAAAGCTGTTGAGCCGTATGATGAAGTACCCCACCGGCTACCTGGGACAAGATCCACAATGCTTATTGTGTCGAGGTCAGAGCAGATGATGAAGACCTCAATGGGCCAACCCGACGACTCGCCTCAGTGCAGTCCGAACACAGGAGGGAACGCAGGGACAATGCAAGGAGAGACCTTCCGGTTTTGCGATCAAGTAGAGATCGGCACCGACCTTATATCATGGCACCCTTCCCCAACTTCCGCCGCGAAGACGGCCCCTCCAAGTCAAGATCGGACATCCTTAGAAACGAATGAGGCATGCCCCCTTACTATCCTCTCATAATTTTTGTGTGTCGCCTGCAGAGGTGGTATACACACTTAAGAAGCTCGGAACTACCAAAGATGAGGTCCGACCCAAGCACCGGGAAGTCTGACTCCTTCTGTGAGTTCCACCAAGCCCGTGGTCGCAAGACGGAAGACTGCCACGTTCTAAGGTTAGAAGTGGCGAACCTGCTGCAACAAGGACACCTCAAAGAGTTACTTAGCGACAAAGGCAGGGACACATTAGCAAGGGGTCGAGAACGCCAAGGCCCACCAAAGTTGCCCTCGCCCGCTAGCACTATCAACATGATTAGCGGTAGTAGCGATGATGCCTCCATCAATGGCATCAAGTTCACCGCCCTCACAAATTTCTTATCTTTTAAGTAACTAGTTCATCGGTATGTGTATTGCACATGTATGTCGATTCATGCAGTAAACTATTGTAGAATAATTATTTTTTTTTGGAAAATTCCCGAAAACCCGCAGCCACTACGTATCCTTCGAGTGCGCACTGGGTAGCCTGCTCACTATTCAATAACTCGCAAACCACAGAGGAGATGTAAACCGTTAGGCACCCGGTGCGACGAGCTCTGACTGAGGAGGCTGCTGGTGAGGAAAATCGATCCCAGGTCTCTCATGTGGGAAACTACTCACCTAACCAACTCAACCAATTGCGGGCTTGTAAAATAATATTTATATTAAAGTAAAATTTTATAAAAATAATTGCATCACAGAATAACGTACAAGGTTCTATGAATGATCAATATAGATCACATATGGTGACTTGTTTATCAAGGTCGAGATGATTGAATATCATCTATGTATTGAGTTATTTTGTAATGAGGTATAATGAAGCGTATGTCGCATACTCCTTTTTTATAGACGATATTACCGGAGTATTTTCCTCAAAGATGGGAAACTTTGCCCCAAACAGATTTAAGACAAAATTTAGGCCAACATTAGGTTATGTTACACAGTCACAAACATACACACATGCTTATTATAAATGGACATGATTCTTTGGCTTATATAAAGGCAATTAATAAAGTACTAATAGAATTAATACAAAAATTGATGCAATGATCTCCCTCGTCTACCAAACTTAAACTGTTTTCATCATCTTACTTCACAAATAATGCGTATGTCTTTCTAAAGTCTAAATTAAATTCATTTCCATCAACTAAGTTGTGCATGCACAGAAATATGCACAACGAAATCGGATCGTAAGCACCTAAACAAAAGAGCAAACATTCTGCATGCATTACTAACACCCAGTAATTGCAGCAAGTCAAAATAAACATTTAAACACCACCGGATGAATCAAAGGAAGAATAAATATTATTATCTGCGTTCGAAAATATATATAAAAGCAGTGTAAACAGAAACGGATATTTTTAAGGAATTTAATCTCGTCACTGATGCTTAAGGTATTTGGTTAATTTCTCCTAAGTAGAACAGAATAAACTATTCTGTAATAACTACGCTCCAAACTACAAAATTTTGACGAACTCAAAGATTGGAGCGATTCACACTTTACACCTATTTGGTTTGAAAACAAATGCAGAGAAGAAGTGAGAGAGTTTCAAAGATATTTCAGTGTACAAAATCTGAGGCAAGTACTCTGTATTTATAGCCTAGGTTGGATGAACAGAAAAGGTGTGAATATTTCGGAACAAGCAGTCATGTGCCTATTTCTGAAAAAAATGAACCTACCAATCTAATCATTTGACCAAAGACGAAGCTCAGATAGCTTCGTCTTGCCTTCTTCTCAAGTCGTTTGGAGCTAGTAGAATTGCTTTTCAATATAAGCACAATAATTTTCTTCTCTTTTTCCAACGAGGGACAAATTTTCTTTGTAAAAAAAATATTTTCATATATTTTCATTTCGCTCCATTTCCTATTCATACCATACATAACAAAAGCCCAACAATAACATTATCATTAGATGAATCAAAGAAAGAATAACAGTCTCGCCTAAACGTAAACAGGAAAATAACAAATAAAAAAAGAGTCGAAGAAGAAACCTACTGTATACACAATGACACATGTAAACTGACTCCTTATAAAGAACGTTATGGCTGCTAGTGTCAGTTTTTCTTTTTTCTTTTTTTAAATAAGTAGAAATTTTAAAAGGATATTTAGGTAATTCAATTATTTGGCTTTGGTTTTGAGTTTTAATTGCAGGTGTATTTATATGTAGTACACGATATTAACCTATTTATTAGATTATACTTGATACACAAAAAAACATGTATATTGTGAAAATATCTGTAAGAAGTTACATGTGCATCTGCAAGTAATTAAGCCATCCATCATTTTCGCTATCTTCACTTCTTTGGCTCTTTTCATTAACTTACTTGGTATTAATGTGATTTCTTTATATTCTGTCTTCATGATATCACGTATGTATTAATTTATTCATGGATTAACCTATATGCAGAATCATATCGCTATGTGTTAATAGCATATACGATCTTTCTAATATACATAATCTATCGGAAGACACGATCTATACTATAGTACTCCCTCCGTTTCAATTTAGATGACACACTTCGCTTATCGAGAGCAAACTATGTGAAGTTTGACTAATATTTTAATTTTTTTTTATCATATTGATATGAGAAAAATTATAAATTATAGTATTTCTCTGTGACGATCCGATTGGTCATTTTGTGTAATTGCATCACGTTTCCCCTTTGATGCTTCACACATGCGTGTTTATGATTTTATGACTTGCGAGGTTGGTTAGTTTCGTTCCGGAAAGCTTTCGGGTTGATTTAGACCCTTTGATTCTTGACTTAGAAATTGAATTAGAAAATATTGACCAAACTATGACTTTTGTGTAAAAAGAACCCGCAATTGTGTTTTGATGGCTCCGATAGCTTTGTATCATGATTTCGGACTTGGTGTATGCCCGGAATGGATTTTGAAAGTCCGTAGGTTGATTTGTGTTGATTTACCAAAATTTGACAATTTAAAGTTGAAAAGTTTGACCGTAGGTTGACTTTTAGCTATCGAGCCCGGAATCTGACTTTGGAACTTGGAATAGGTCCGTCATGGTATTTGGAACTTGTCTGTAAAATTTGGTGTCGTTTGGAGTTGATTTGATAGGATTCAGACGTTTAATTGTAACTTTAGAAATTCTTGAACTTTACTTTGAAATCCATGCATTTTAGAGTTCAGTTTGTAGTTTTAGACGTCACTTTTGTGTTTTGATCACACCAGCAAGTTCGTGGTGATATTTTTAGACTTGTGTGGATATTTGGTTTGGAGCCCTGAGGGCTCAATTGAGTTGCGAACATGTATCGGAATGATTTTGGACTCAAAATGAATTGTTGGTGTGATGGTACTCAGTTATCGCAATTGCAAGCACCAGCCTCGCAATTGCGAAGGTGACAGTAGGGGGCAGTTGTGCAAATGCGACTCTCCCTTCGCATTTGCGAAGGCAGCAAAATTTTGCTTGGTTCGCAATTGCGAATAATTGTTCGAGTTCGCAATTGCGATGTCTTTTCTTGCAATTGTGATGAATACATAAGGTTGTCGGGGTTCGCAAATGCGAGCCCTGGTCTGCAATTGCGAGGGTTCGCCAATGCGAACCCTGTATCCCAAATGCGACATCTGCAACAGGTTAAAGGGTTGGGAGACGGGATTTTTGATCACATTCTCTCATTTTTGAACCCTAGACTCGGTAGGAGGTGATTTGCAGAGGGAATATTCACCTACAAACCTTGAGTAATTGATTCTAATCTATTTCTAATCATATTCCATCAACATTTCTTAGATTTGAACATCAAAATCATGTGAATCAAAGTGATTTAAAATTTGTAAAACTTTGTTAAGTTTTTGAAAAATAAGAAATTGATTTTTGAGAGTGGATTTGGACTCGAATTTTGAAACTAATCACATATATGAACTCGTGGGGTCATGGGTAGTCGGAATCTACCATTGGACCCGAATTTTGACCGGGCGAGCCCCGGTGAGACTTTTGGAAAAAGTGTAAAGGTCTTAGCTTTATCTGTTGCAATTGAATTCCCTAGCATTGTTTGATAATTTTAAGTCGATTTTGGTTTAGATTTGAGCCGTGTGGAGGCAAATTTTAAGGAAAAAGCTATTTCCAAGTGTTGAATTGGCCTTGTTGAGGTAAGTATCTTGCTTAACTTTGTGTGGGGGAACTACCATTAGGATTGGTATTGATTGATTTAGTTGTGCTATGTGAAAACCGTGTACGCAAGGTGACGAGTGGGTACACGGGTTATATGTGATAATTGATCGGTTTAGGCTATTTAGACTCTTTTCATGCTTTAATTGAATAGTAGTATCATGTTCTGAATTCTCTTAGTCAATCTATTCTTACTAGTGTTAGTCTATCCTTACATGCCTTAAATGATTTGAACTGCTGGTGTGCTGGTGCTCAATTATCGCAATTGCGAGCACCAGCCTCGCAATTGTGAAGGTGACAGTAGGGGCGATTGTCGCAAATGCGACTCCCCTTTCATATTTGCGAATGCAGTAGAATTTTGCTTGGTTCGAAATTGTGAATAATTGTTCGCTTTTGCGATGACGGCCAGTTCGCAATTGCGATGCCTTTTCTCACAATTGCTATGATGCATAAGGCTGTCGGGGTTCGCAAATGCGAGCCCTGATCCGCAATTGCGAGGGTTTGCAAATGCGAACCCTGTGTTGCAAATGCGACATCTGCAACTGGTTAAAGGCCTGGGAGACGGGATTTTTAAACACATTCTCTCATTTTTGAACCCTAGACTCGGTAGGAGGTGATTTGGAGAGGGGTTTTTCACCTACAAACCTTGAGTAAGTGATTCTAATCTATTTCTAATCATATTCCATCAACATATCTTAGATTTGAACATCAAAATCATGTGAATCAAAGTGAAAATTTGTGAAACTTTGTTAAGTTTTTGAAAAATAAGAAATTGAGTTTTGAGAGTCGATTTGGACTCGTATTTTGAAAGTAAACATGTATGAACTCGTGGGGTCATGGGTAGTCGGAATCTACCATTGGACCCGAATTTTGACCGGGCGAGGCCCAAGGGGACTTTTGGAAAAAGTGTAAATATCTTAGCTTTATCCGTTGCAATTGAATTTCCTAGCATTATTTGATGATATTAGTGGTTTAGATTTGAGCCGTCTGGAGGCGAATTTTAAGGGAAAAGCTATTTCTGAGTGTTGAATTGGCCTTGCTGAGGTAAGTGTCTTGCCTAACTTTGTGGGGGGGAACTATCCCTTAGGATTGGTATTGATTGATTCAGTTGTGCTATGTGAAAACCGTGTACATAAGGTGACGACTGGGTACACAGGTTGTATGTGGTAATTGTTCAATTTAGGCTATTTAGACTCTTTTCATCCATTAATTGAGTTGTAGTATAATGTTCTAAATTCTCTTAGTCAATCCATTCTTACTAGTGTTAGTCTATCCTTACATGCTTTAAATAATTTTGTTAATACTTGTTCTACATTCTAATTGATAAATTGCTCTCATGCTTAGTTGAACATGTTGCCTCTATTAATGTTACATGTTATCTCTCTCATGTTGCCTCGATGGTGAATCGTATTGTACACGAGGCGGTACCTCGTTGTGATTCTTGCAGTTGTGTTCTTCCTTCTTTTTTTGCCAGTTGTTGTCTGTATATGACCATTTCGGTTTTCTTTAGTTGCTTCTTTATGTTATTCCCATGTTTGATTCCGGTATTAGTTCATGTTGTTAATTGATTCGTATTAGTTATTGTATTTATTTTCCATTATTTATCCTTATAAACTTTTTATTTTGTTTATTAGTATCCTAGTAGGTGCCTTGAAATGGCCTCGTCACTACTCTACCGAGATTAGGCTTGATACTTACTGGGTACCATTATGGTGTACTCATACTACGCTACTGCACAATTTTGTGGAGATCCAGGTACGTCTACCCGTTCGGACGCTAAAGTTGATTTGAGTTGCTGCTTTGGAGACTTCAAGGTATACCTGCTCCATGTTCGCAGGCCTTGGAGTCACCTTCCCTTGTTCTTATTAACTATTGTATTTTCTTTCAGACAGTGATGTACTAGACACTTTAGCTTACTCTGTGGAGCTTATGACTTTGTTTCACCGTTCTTGGGGAGTGTATGGTTGAGATTCTTTTTTTCCGAAAGTTTATATGAGTTTATTAGACTGGCTTTTAGTTTTTTTCTAATTATATCTATTCAGTTTTATCAAATGTTAGGCTTACCTAGCCGTAGAGACTAGGTGCCATCACAATATCTTATGGAGGAAAATTGGGGTCGTGACAGGTTGGTATCAGAGCTCTTGTTCATAGGTGTTACGAGTCATGAGTAGGCTTAGTAGAGTCTTGCGGATCGGTATGGAGACATATGTACTTATCTTTGAGAGGCTACAGAATTGTTAGGAAAACCTCACTTCTTTGATTTCTTATCGTGCAAATTGGTTATCTTCGAAAACTAAATCTTTGACTTTCTATTCTCTCACAGATGGTGAGGACATGCACTACTGGATCCAACGATTAGACACCCACACCCCCTTCTAGAGCCGTGAGAGGTCGAGGCCGGGACAAAGGCCAAGAAGGGGCATGTGGTGCAGCTAGAGCACCTATCCGAGCTGCGATAGAGGAGCCACTAGTAGCTCCAGTTGGGGATAGGAACCCAAGGTGCCTGTTGCCACCCCAGCACTTCAGGAGACCCTCGCACAATTCTTAAGCATGTTCAGTACCTTAGCTCAAGCAGGGTTGATTCCACTTGCACCAGCCACATCTCAGGTTGGGAGGAGCTCAGACTCCCGCGGTCCGTACCCCAAAGCAGCGGTCCCAAAGGTTATACTGGTACAGCCTGTTGCTCTGTTTTAGCCCGTGGTTAGGGCATCAACATTAGAGGAGGATCATCTTAGACTTGAGAGGTTCAAGAAGTAACACCCTCCTACTTTCAGTGGTTTGATTTCAGAGAATGCATATGGTTTTCTTGAGGAGTGCCACCGAATTCTCAGCACCATGGGTATTGTGGGGACGAGTGGGGTTGCTTTTACTACCTTCTAGTTGTACGAAGCGGCATATCAGTGATGGTGAGTGCACGAGGAGGGTAGCCTGGACGATGCAGCTTCACTTACATGGACTCGGTTTTCAGAGTTATTCTTAAGGGAATTTGCTCTTCAGACCCTTCGGATACATGGCACATAGAGTTTGACCAGCTACGCTAGGGTACTATGACAGTGTCAGAGTATGCTATTCGATTTAGTAATTTGTCCAGAAATGTACCTACCTTGATTTCTACAGTTGGAGAATGGGTCTGTCGATTGATCGAGGGGCTCAACTATGGTATTAGATTCAGCATGGCTAGATAGTTAGAGACAGATACTCCATATCAGCAGGTGGTTGATATTGCACGGAGGTTGGAGGGTATACGGGGCCGTGAGAAGGAGGACAAGGAGGCCAAGATGCCTCGGGGTACTGGAGAATTTAGCGGTGGTCATGCTGCAGCTACAACCCGGCATGGTAGAAGCTATGTGAGTCGTCCAATTCATTCAGCACTTCCCGCTTCTAGTGGTGCTCTAGTTGTTCCGAGATCTTAGGTTACACACTTTGCTCAACCACTTTCTAGTGCACCTCTTGTATGGGGTGCCTTCAGCGGTCAGTCCAGCCAACCAGGTACGATCCAGTCCCAGTAGCCACGCCCAACGAGAGTTTGCTTTGAGTGTGGTGATACTTGTCACATGGTTAGAGACTGCCCCAGACTCAGGAGGGGTGCACCTCCCCAGGCTACTCAGGCTCCACAGATTCAGTCAGGTCCGCAGACTTCTCAAGCTATGGTTGTTGCCCCAGTTGCGGCTCCACCCGCACAGCCAGATAGAGGTGGGGTATGGGTGGGTAGAGGTCGCCCTAGAGGGGGAAGCCAGGCCAGATGCTATGCTTTTCTGGGTAGGACGGAGGCAGTTGCTTCAGACTTAGTCGTTACAAGTATGGTTCCGGTTTTCCATAGAGATGCATCAGTCTTATTTGATTCGGGATCCACTTATTCATATGTGTCATCTTACTTTGCTCCATATTTGGATATATCTCATGATTCTTTGAGTTCTCCTATTTATATGTCCATGCCTGTGGGAGATTCTATTATTTTGGACCGTGTGTATGGGTCGTGCTTAGTTGTTATTGGTGGTTATGAGACCAAAGTTGATCTATTGTTGCTTAGTATAGTAGACTTTGATGTTATCTTGGGAATGGATTGGTTGTCAGTCTATCATGCTATTCTGGATTGTTGCGCCAAGACTGTGACGCTGGCTATGCTAGGTTTACCACAGTTAGAGTGGAGAGGTACATTAGATTATGTTCCTAGTAGGATTTTATCATTTCTAAAGGCTCGGCGGATGGTTGAGAAGGGGTGTGATGCTTACCTAGCATTTGTGAGAGATGTCAGTGCTGATACTCCTACCATTGAGTAAATTCCGGTAGTGAGAGACTCTCCAGATATATTTTCGGCGGATCTCCCGAGCATGCCGCACGATAGGGATATCGATTTTGGTATTGACTTGGTGTTGGGCACTCAGCCCATTTCTATTCCACCATATCGTATGGACCTAGCGGAGTTGAAGGAATTAAAGGAGCAGTTGCAAGAGTTGCTCGATAAGGGTTTCATTCGGCCTAGTGTGTCACCTTCGGGTTATCCGGTCTTGTTTGTAAAGAAAAATTATGGTTCTATGCTCATGTGTATTGATTATCGGCAGTTGAACAAGGTTACAGTGAAGAACAAGTATCCATCGCCATGCACTGATGACTTATTTGATCAGCTACTAGGAGTCAGAGTGTTCTCAAAGATTGAATTGTAGTCCAATTATCATCAGCTGAAGATTCGCAATCCGAATATTCCGCAGTCTGCCTTCAGGACTCGGTATGGTCACTACGAGTTCCTTGCGATGTCATTTGGGCTGACCAACGCCACAGTGGCATTTATGCACCTGATGAACAGTGTGTTCCAACCTTATCTTGATTCATTCGTCATTGTGTTTATTGACGACATCTAGGTGTACTCCCGCAATCGGGAAGATCATGAGCAACACTTAAGGATCGTGCTCCAAACCTTGAGAGAGAAGAAGTTGTATGCAAAATTCTCAAAGTGTGAATTCTGGCTTGATTTGGTGGTGTTTTTGGGTCATGTGGTGTCGAGTGAGGGGATCAAGCTATATCCAAAGAAGATTAAAGCAGTGGAGAATTGGCTTAGACCGTCTACAGCTACTGAGATCTGGAGTTTCCTTGGTTTGGCCGGGTATTATCGATAGTTCATAGACGGTTTCTCATCTATTGTTGCACCTATGACCAGATTGACTCAGAAGGGTTCTCCTTTCAGATGATTCGAGGAGTGTGAGGTGAGCTTTCAAAAACTCAAGACTGCTTTGATTACAACCCAGTGTTGGTGTTGCCCACGGGCTCGGGGTATTATACTGTGTATTATGATGCGTCATGTGTTGGCCTTGGTGCGGTGTTGATGCAAGACGGTAGGGTGATTGTCTATGCGTCTCGACAGTTGAAGACCTATGAGAATAATTTTTCGGTCCACGACTTGGAGTTGGCAGCCATTGTTTATGCATTGAAGAATTGGCGGCATTATATGTACGGTGTTCGTTGTGAGGTCTTTACCGACCACCGGAGTCTACAAAATTTGTTCAAACCGAAAGATCTTAACTTGCAGCAATGGAGGTCATATAAGTTTCTTAAGGACACCGATATCACCATTCTATATCGTCCCGGAAAGGCCAATGTGGCGGCTGATGCCTTGAGTCCAAAGACGGAGATTTTGGGTAGTTTAGCATATCTACCGGTAGCGGAGAGGCCATTAGCATTAGATGTTCAGGCCTTAGACAACCAGTTTGTTAGAATAGATGTTTCGGAGCCCAATCGAGTTCTTGCCGGCATGGTTTCTCGGTCTTCTCTATATGATCGTATCAGAGAGCGTCAGTATGATGGCCTCCATTTTCTTGTCCTTAAGGACATGGTTCAGCACGGCGATGCTAAGGAGATTACTATCGGAGATGACAACGTGTTATGGATGCAGGGCCAATTAAGCGTACCCAATATGGATGGTTTGCGTAAGTTGATTCTTTAAGAGGCCCACAATTCGCGGTACTCCATTATTCGGGTGCTGCTATGATGTATCAGGACTTATGGTAGCACTATTGGTGGAGAAGGATGAAGAAAGACATAGTGGAGTATGTAGCTTGGTGCCTAAATTGTCAGCAAGTGAAGTATGAGCTTCATCGGCCGGGTGGTTTGCTTTAACAACTTGAGATTCTTGAGTGGAAATTGGAGCGTGTCACCATGGATTTCGTAGTTGGGCTCCCACGGACTCAAAAGAAATTTGATGTGGTATGGGTGATTATGGACAGGTTGACCAAGTCGGCTCATTTCATTCCGATAGTGACTACCTATTCTTCAGAGCAGCTAGCTCAGGTTTATATCCGCGAGAATGTTTGACTTTATGGTGTACCGGTATCCATCATCTCTGATCGGGGTACATAGTTCACATTGCATTTCTGGAGAGCGATACAGCATGAGCTAGGCACACGAGTTGAGTTGAGTACAACATTTCACCCTCAGACGGACGGACAGTCCAAGCGCACTATTCAGATATTAGAGGATATTCTTCGTGCCTGTGTTATGGATTTCGGGGGTGCTTGGGATCAGTTCTTGTCACTTGTGGAGTTTGCCTACAACAACAGCTACCAATCGAGTATTCAAATGGCTCCTTATGAGGCCCTATATGGGAGACGATGTCGTTCTCTAGTTGGGAGCCGAGAGAGGCTAAGTTATTAGGCATAGATTTGGTCCGAGATGCCTTGGAGAAGGTCAAGATGATCCAGGATTAGCTTTCTACATCCCAATCTAGACAGAAGAGTTATGCGGATCGAAAATCGCGATGTTGCATTCATGGTTGGAGAGCGAGTCTTGCTCTGGATTTCACCCATGAAGGATGTGATGAGGTTCGGGAAGAAGGGTAAGTTGAGCCCTAGGTATATCAGACCTTTGAGATCCTTGAGAGTATTTGTGAGGTGGACTACAAGCTTGCATTGCCACCTAATTTATCTACGGGTCATCAGATGTTCCATGTCTCTATGCTCTAGAAGTATTATGGTGATTCATCTCATGTTCTAGACTTCAACATAGTCCAATTGGATAAGGATTTGACTTATATTGAGGAGCATGTGGCTATCTTGGAAAGACAGGTCCGGAAGTTGATATCAAACAACATTGCTTCAGTAAAGGTTCGATGGAGGGGTCATTCGGTCGAGGAGGAAACCTGGGAGATCGAGCACGACATGCAGAGTCATTACCCTCATATATTCACCACTTCGGGTATGTCCTTATGCATGTTCCATGATGAACGTTTGTCCTAAAAGGGGGAGAATGTGATGACTCAATCAACCGTTTGGTGTAATATCGCCCCGTTTCCCCTTGTGATGCTTCACACATGGGTGTTTATGATTTTATGACTTGCGGGGTTGGTTAGTTTCATTCCGGGAAGCTTTCGGGGTTGATTTGGATCCTTTGATTCTTGACTTAGAAGCTGAATTATAAAATATTGACCACACTTTGACTTTTGTGAAAACGACATCGGAACTATATTTTGATGGCTCCGATATCTTCGTATCGTGATTTTGGACTTGGGCGTATGCCCGAAATTGATTTTGCAAGTACGAAGGTTGATTTGTGTTGATTTGCCAAAATTTGGCAATTTGAAGATGAAAAGTTTGACCGTAGGTTGACTTTTAGCTATCGACCTCGGAATATGATTTTGGAACTTGGAATAGGTCCGCTATGGTATTTGGAATTTGTCTGCAAAATTTGGTGATGTTTGCAGTTGATTTGATAGGATTGGGTCATTTAGTTGTTACTTGTCACGACCCAAACCGAAGGGCCGCGACGGGCACCTGGTGCCTCACCTATCCTTGCGTACCAACTTGCGACTAAGGGACTTTGAACATATAATGTCATACTTTGGCCACGGGCCATATTGAAAGACAATTTGCGAACGCTGACTAAACATCAATAAAAAGCTGGACCGACTAGGCCATCATAACTACTACAGCTAGCAAACCAACAATATACATACAAGTCCTACAAGCCCAACATACTGCACTAACTGACAGGATATGTCTACAAGCCTCTACTGATGGATGTACTGTGATCGGAACTGGACCCTGGCCTACCCATAACATATATATACATATATACATAAAATGAACGTAAAACTCTAGAGCCGGAAACTCCAAAGGACGTGGATCTTACCGATCAAGCTGAACTAGAGAAACACCTACTGAGGAGGTCTACCCGTCTGTCTGTCTAAACCTGCACGCATGAAATGTAGCGGCCCCGGCAAAAGGGACGTCAGTATGAAATAATGTACTGAGTATGTAAGGCAACAAAATAACTGAAAGCTGTAACTGAACTGATAATATAATAACTGAAAGCAACTGGGATTCAAAGATAGTCCGTAGATATGCCTACCTGTTGATACTGACTCCACTCTCTCAATATAGTAACTAAAATAGTTGTCCGACCTTATAAGGCTCGGTATATATATAACTGCTCTGTCGTAGTAAGCTCGCTCATAGGCGCTCGGCCATACTAGGCTCTGTATCTCAGCCAACTGGCTCGCTCATAGGCGCTCGGCCACAGTAGGCTTGGTATATAACTTACCATCTGATCTGAGGTTGCCCAATAGGGGCCTGCCCACCGATTATAGCTCGATGGTGGTGAAAATACTGTAATACTATATATATATATATATATATATATATATATATATATATATATATATATATACCCTATGCTCTCTTGACTGGAAGAAGACAATACTCAATTGAATATAAAGTCTCGATAAGGGAGAATACTGTAACTTATGATACTAGGATAATGTATATAAATTCGGGAGTATGAACTTCTCTTTATGCCTCGTTATCAAACTCATGTAATTATGGGATCATGCCAAATGAAGGAAGGGCTTAGCCTTAACATACCTGAGCCGATTCTCTTGACAATCCTTCTAAGACACGTCAATTGCGACAATCATGTAACGGCGGATCGAAGTAGGGAAAAATCTGTATGATATTCTTGAGAAAGATTGCACCGTACTCCCTTAGAATCGCAAAATCCCGTTGCTATTACGCAGTATAATTTCGTATGAAATTTTTGCATAATATCGTTACTTTGCTTTGGTTCTCAAGAAATTATCAAGCATCACCACCTTTTCAATTAAATGAATCCTACTAATATTCTAGTAGTAGTAGAGAAAAGGAAATAGCTTCACTTTGTCTCCAAAAGTGACAAGATTACGTGGTATTTTTTTATCACACCTGTGTTAAATTTTTAATTAAATGTGTTGTCAAGCCTCCAGCTAGCTAATCATAAGAGAACCCCTTCTTTAGGTGTATCCACGTCCACCTACTAAGTAGTGATTAGTCATTCTAGCTACTTACACATAGATTAATTCCCACATAATTAAGAATTATCTCAAATTAGTTAAAATACTACTCACTTTTAACATACTTTATACGACTTACTATCATGGTCATGTGGTACCTTGTATGGTATTAGTCCATAAATACCGGGTATTATAGTTTAGACCGTATTTTATCCCAAAATGCCAAACTTCGAGGAAACTCATTTTCTTCGATTTGCTTACCCAATCACCTTCACAAATTTACTTATCACTTGTTTGAAATAGCATAATGCTTATAATCTTAAATTAATCCGAATCCCGAACTTACGTCGATTAACTTACGATGAAACTTTAACGTATGAAAATGCGGGATGTAACATCTCATTTCCGAGCTTTCATCAATTTAGATATGGAGTACTTTCACGTATGAAAACATGGAGTTTAACATCATTCCCCCTTTTGGAAAATTCGTCCTCGAATGTTGACTGATGCACTTATTATTTTCATAATTTATGTCTTCCGAATAGTTTAGTACTCTCCTTGCCATCTAGGCAACTGTTCTGTGAATAAATCCAAAGGCCAGGGCATTCCCCCCTTTAGGCCTCTTTCTCACACCATGACTTGTGGTCGAAATCCTTCAAATCTCGTAACTGTTGCTACCTTCTGTCATGCAGCCTATACGACTTTGACCTTGTAAGTGCGCCTATGTGACTCTTCTCTCCTTTTTCCTTCAGCTCTTAGCCAATCTCTAGGCCTCACTTTGTAAACATATGCAGAGCTTGACAGGATGTCCCTCTGGGCATCTATAAGTATACTGAAGTTCTTTGCTCGGTACTTTGTTGAACTTACTAATATTGCTATATCTTGTTTCATAGACCCGGTTATCTATCTGCATGATTTTACTGCATCTAGGTAGGTTATACTATACCATAACTCTTACTTCGATTTATCGTTGCTGAGGTCTGCTACCAAATTCCAGCTTACTCTCGTTGCTTATCCCATATATATAAATCTATGCCCTTTAATACTTCCTCATCACTGTTCATCTTAAGAATTACGACCTAACCTCATCTCATACTTTGTGACTTTTGTACATACATTGTTGATTCACCTCAATATTGATCTGCAATATACCACTCATAACTTGAAACTTCTTACGTAAAACCTTGCCACTAGCGCTTACGTTGCATCGAGGAATATTTGAAGTGATTTTCCTGATCCACTCAGCGGCGATACTATACTTTGATAATCGTATTTTATAGCATCCCAATGTGATTCATTTACGTGGGTATTTTAATCCCGTAAAATTCATGAAATCTCTTCATATCATTACTCAATCAAAGGCCCAAACATCATCCTTTATCTTTCACAATTACACCCTCATTGTACTACCAGGGCAGCATTCCATCTCTTCTAAATGCTACTAGTCTTAGACTCCTTTGAGTTTATTCAGGTTATACTGAGGTTTAGAGAACCCATCAGCTCTGTTGTTTTCATGGGCTTAATTCCGAGAACTTATCCATTTTCATCACCTTTTCACTTACCTTTTCTTATCCTTACTCCTGTCTTCCTAAAGCCTTGTCGCTCTACCATACTTTAGCTTGCGTCCGATTTCCTTATGCTTTTCTGAAACATCAAGCGAGACATTACATCATCTCTGACTCTTCTTTACTCTCTTAACTAGACTTCTCGATAGCTAGAAACCATAGGTTGGAAGATATGCTACTGAAGACACCACTATCATTTATAGATACTATATCACGGCGCTTCTAGCCCTCTATCTGAAGTCTAGACTATTCACAACCTTCTACACTTGAGTATCTCGTACATTCTTTACCTTTACCTTTCTTACCTTTAAATCTTGCATTGTATCTTTTGTTGCTTTCATTACCTCCCTTCCACATTGGTGGAATTCACATCCACAACTTGAAGCTCTACTATAATACTTGCACCTCTGGTGCATACACAATCCGGTGGGAGCTCCATACTGACTTCTTATGAGGCCGGTACTCTTCTAACTGGCTTTAACGTAGAGCCATTATAGAATATGGCTACTGTGTTATCTCTCTTGTACCTATGATATCTAAGAGTAATCCTGCAATGTTCTCAATCACGAGGTCTAAAATTTTCTGGGTCCAATAATCAGATTTTTGATTTACTTTGTTGATGTAACTCTTTAGTTTCCTCCTCCTTCTGATCAGCCTTTATGTAGGCTTAAGCTATCTCTCGATCTACGGCTCATGGTATTAGTTATTACTTTTAGCCTTTCATGGGCGCTATGGAATATCCATGATACAATCTTTTAACAATTCAATCCTTTGCCTATGACCTGGACTCAATTTTTTCTTTTAACTTATACCGGAGTATTCAACGGTTGTATGATTGTCAACATGCATGAATAATACTTCGAACTCTTAAGTGTATTCATGACGTAACTAACTCTGGATCACTGATCAAATAATTCTTTTTGTTCCATCTCAGTGTTCTTTTAACGTAAGCTATTTCTTTTCCCGATCTTTTTTCCCCTTGTTGCGTGCATACTTAGCTTATCTTAGTTACCACGCATGCCGGGATTTTTGTGCAACTCATATGGTCTCGAATATCACTTTTGATTTTACTGCCCGTTCATTAGACACGGTAGGTGCCACTTTCTTATAGAGTGCGTACAATGTTGTTATGAGATTGTTTTCACTTGACCATTTCTCCTTCAAGTTACCATGTTTAGGTTGAAGCTTTCATTCTTATTTCCTCGGCTAGTCTTTCATTGTAGTACTTAGGGAGGACTCTCTGACTCTTGTAAAGCTACGAGATTATTACATCGTATTCCCGATAGAATTTTTGATTTTTGATGTTCGTACTCACCTATAACTATCCTTAGTTACTTACCTCCACACTCATGTGCTCGTACGGTTGTTTCTGAACTGAAGTTTTGACTGTCTTCCCAATGGTATTCTTGCTTATTTCCGTAATACTCATACGGTACCTTTAACTACCCCAACTCCTATCTGAATATTTCTCAAGGATTACAATATCATATTTGCGAGACTGAATTCCGCATGTTGGGGTTCATTATGTTCATCTTGCTTGATTTGTTGATTTATTTGTATCCTCTTGTCTAGCCATAACTAGGCTCTTCCTGAATCAACTACTAACTACTCATTGGCTTATTCTCATATCAATATTCCGCTTAATCTTTCTTGGGTTATTTCCTTTGTCTTAACTTACGTCTCCTACTGTCTCC
Source organism: Nicotiana attenuata (assembly GCF_001879085.1). Classification (NCBI taxonomy): domain Eukaryota; kingdom Viridiplantae; phylum Streptophyta; class Magnoliopsida; order Solanales; family Solanaceae; genus Nicotiana; species Nicotiana attenuata. The sequence goes on along the minus strand of NW_017671714.1, from coordinate 154,436 downwards.
TTATTTATCAATAATATCTCGGGCAGGAACCCTTACTTCCTCTTCTTGACATCGTGTTTGCATAATGTTCTAGAATCGTAGCATATCTGTAGGCTTTGAATAAGTGAAATCTCATCCCTTTCTCATTTTTATTGCATTCTTCCTTTATCATTCCATAATTAATAGAACCACTTAGTTCCGACTCAATGCCACATCACTCCATATTCCCCCCCTTAGGGGAGTACTAAGATCTAGCGCTACGACGATCTACCTATAGATGTTTTACCTTTTCATCTTTGGCATCTTCTCACATCATCGATGACCCTTACTCGCCTTGCGGTAATCCTTCTGTACCAAGGATAACAAATTTCCGTACTCGCGAGGGTGACACTTAGTGTAACTGGAACATACAGTCCCTTAAGCTTAACTTTTCTCACATTGCTTGCTTTAGGGAAGCGTCCTCTTGAATGACCTTTAAGGGTTATTCTTCAGTTTTCCATTCTATTATCGTCAGAACGCAATCTCTGAAGTTCTCATGATGCCGATCATTATCAAATTACTCAGCCCCTAATTCATGTTTAGTTTACCTTGTCACCAATCTATACTAATTTTTTATTACTTTGGGGTTTAACTTTTCCTTCTGGTAGTCGCGTTGGAGTCACGAACTTATTTCTTGAAATGAAGATACGACTTTATGGCCTATACACTTTTGTTGTCTCCAGACCTGGCACCTCTCATCTTTTCCTTCCTTTAACGATAGACTATGTAATACTGTGATCTTTTTGATCTACCGTTGTCATCCATGTATCATATATTACTCATAATGCTTCATTGACTCTCTTCTTATTTCGGATTACATTTATGTGTATGAGTTTATTGTGAAAACTTCAACAAGACATTCTTTTGCTCTTAGCTCCCCTTGCTCCATCCATTGGCTCTTCGAGTTGCCTAACATTCTCTCTCTACTAGGAACGGGAGCTATACTAAGATAATATTTATCCCTTCCAGGCTTCCAGTGCCTATCTTTGTAGTACTCATATCTATCTGTACTATTTTAGAGTGCACCATCTGGGTGTCTCACAAGGAGATCTATTAGCATATTTGCACTATCCTTCGGAAATGTCGACTAACGCAAATAATCCATTCACCATTTTGGGTTACTCTAACCCCAGCCAGATCCTGATATCATGTCCTTCTCTTATACTCCTTATGTTAACTTCCATAGGACATAAATGAGATGGGTGTAGCCATTTGTACGTACCTCTGTTATTGTTGAAGGTAACTCAAAAGGCTTATATTTTTTTTGGTAATTAACTTTATTCCACGTAAAAATATATACATGTATATCTCTAAGTTTGGACATTCGTCCCCAAACTTAGTAACAACTCTTCTTCAATGCCCACTCTAAGGATAATAGTTGAGCATTTGCATACTATTCCTCAAACCACCTTGCCTATCACCTATACAATGAATGTCTAACTATTTGTTTAGTAATCCCATCACTACTTCTCTTATTCTTCTAAAATATTCTTCTGTTTCTTTCCAGCCATAAGTGGTATACTGCTCCAGTCATGCCTAGTCTATACAATATAGTTTTAGTACCATTGCCTTTCATCTGTTCCGTTGCCCATTTGATCTCCTCATCCCAACTTTTTGGTTCATGATTGATGTTCATCCATTTAAGTATCCTGCTCCACACATTTTCAGAAAAAGAGCAAGTAAAGAAAATATGATTATGACTCTCCATCTCTTTCTCACACAGTGCACATTCTGGATTGACTTGCATTCCCCATTTCCTCAATCTATCCTTTGTATATAAACTCTCCTGTAATGCCAGGTACATTATAAACTTCCACTTTGGACAGCTTTTGTTATTGCACATCAGTCAACTCCAGCTTACCTTCAGGAAGTCCCCTCTTAATTGTTTATACATTCCTCTAATGGAGAATGAATTACTCTGCATTACCATTCCTGTGTCCAACCCTGCTTCATTCAAGTATTTCCCAGCTTGTAATATCTTCCTTATGATCCAAGAAGCTTTCTTTATATCAACTTCCCATGGCTCCCTTCCTTTTAAGTAGTATGCATGTACCCATTTGATCCACAGTTTATCCTTCTTCTTTACCAAGTTCCACAAATGTTTTAGAAGAGCTGCTCTATTCCATGTATTGAGGTCTGTGATATTCAGTCCTCCCTTTGTTTTAGGCTTGCACAGCTTGTTCCATGCAACTAAAGCCTTCCTGCTTGAGCTAGTTTCTCCAGTCCACAAGAATTTCCTGCATATGGCTTCAACCTGTTGGATGATTTTCTTTGGCAAAGGAAAAATCTGAGACCAGAATGACTGTATGGCAATGAGAACACTTTTGATCAGTTGTAACCTTCCTGCATAGCTCAGAAACTTCACTGTCCACTGTCTTATTCTCCCCAGCATTTTATCTAACAGTGGCTGGCATTGGCTTACTAATATCCTTTTAGTACTTAGTGGAACACCTAAGTACCTAAAAAGCAGTTCACCTGTGCTGAACCATGTATCTTGAGTGATTTCTTGTTGTACTGTCCTTGAAACTCCTCCAAAATAGATGTTGCTCTTGTTCTAGTTTGCCACTAAGCCTGAAGCCTTTGAGAAGCTGCTACAACACTCATACAATAGTTGCACAGACACCTTATCTCTTCTTCAGAAAAGAAGCAGATCATCAGCAAAACTGAGTTGGATAAGACTCAATTTTTCACATCTTGGGTGATAGTTGTAGTTAGGTTGTTCCTTTAAGCTCTTCAAACTTCTTGTCAGATAGTCCATTGCCAAGACAAATAGCAGTGGGGACATAGGATCTCCTTGTCTCACTCCTCTTCTTGCATCAAAAGGAGTAGTAGGACTGCCATTAATATTGATAGAATAGGACACTGTTTTGATACATTCCATAATCCATCCAACAAACTTTGCAGGAAAGCATAATCCATCAAGCACCTGCTCCAAAAAAACCCATTCAAGTGAATCATATGCTTTTTGCATGTCTATCTTGATCATGCATCTAGGTGTGATCCCTTTCCTCCCATAAACTTTTATCAGTTCATGACTTAGTAGTATATTATCCATCAGTCCTCTCCCAGGTACAAAAGCTACCTGGCTCTCATCCACCAGTGTGTTCATGACCATCCTTAGTCTCTTTGTCAACATTTTGGATATTATCTTGTACGGGGTAGTGCAGCAGGAAATTGGCCTGTATCTTTTATTGAGGTTGGGTTCTTCACTTTGGGAATAAGTGTAACTGATGTGCAATTTATTGGCTTGAACATTTTCCCAGTGCTAAAGAATTGCAGCACTGCCTTTGTTATCTCCTCCCCATTTATCTTCCATGTTCTCTTAAAAAACAGGCATTAAAACTATCTCCCCCAGGAGCCTTCATATCATCAATACTCTTAAGTGTTTCATATACATCCTCCTTTGTATAAGGAGCTATAAGTTCCAACCGTTGCTGCCTGCTTATCATTGGGCCATTTCTTATCCTCCCAGGATGTATGGCAGGCATACTTCCACATGTAGTACCCAGCAGATTCTTATAGAACTCAACCACTTCAGTTTTAATCTCTTGATAGTCAGTTAAGGTGTTACCCTTGCTATCAATGAGCTTATTGATTTGATTCTGGGCCTTCCTTCCTTTCCTACTTGCAAAGAAATAGGCATTGTTGTTGTCCCCCAGCTGAAGCCATTGTATTCTTGACTTCTGTTTGTAAATTGATTCCTCAATTTTATCCCATTTCTCCAGCTGCTGTATCATTTCTTTCTCCTCTGCAAATAGACTTGAAGGTGTACTATGATCCTTCATTCTTCCTTGTACCTCTAACAACCCTTCTCTGATACTGTTTACTTTCTGCATACATTAATGAACTCTTTGCTATTGAGTTGTTTCAGGCCTGTCTTGACACTCTTCAAATTCTGCCATATATCTTCCATTGTCCCTGCTTTCCTCTTCCAGTTATTTTCCACCAACTGCTCAAAATCTGGATGATCAGCCATACAATTATAGAACTTGAAAGGTCTTCTCTTATTATCACTCTTCATATCTATTTCAATGCCCAGGGGTGAAAGGTCTGAGAAGAGAGGGTTCATGATATATACTTGCCCAGGTAGCATGTTGAGCATCCATTTGTCATTAACCAGTGCTTTATCAATTCTGCTGAATACATGGCTATTGGTCCATGTATATGATCTGCCTACTGTAGGTAATTCATTCTAGCTGTAATCTTCAACTACTTCTCTAAAGTCCTTTGTTTCATTATCCTGCACCTCCCTGCCTTGTATTCTACCATCAGCTCCTAGGATTGAGTTAAAGTCTCCCATTAGTAACCATGGTTCCTTGATTTGCTTTTCTATGGATCTTATTGTGTCCCATAATGCTTTCCTATCATTAATACTATGCAGTCCATATACTGCAGAAAACTGAAACTCAGTTTTGCTAGTACTACTCTTTACAACCCCATGAATCATTTGTACATGACTGCCAGTCATTGTGAACTGCAATCTATTTGAATTCCAAATCACCCATATTCTCCCTTTACATGTGCTTGAAACATTATGGCACCATTTCCATCCAGGTAATGTTTTTGTAATTATCTTCTCAGCCTTTGATTCACTAACTCTATGTTCATAAATTGCTATAATCTCAACTTTATTTATCTTCACAAACTCCTTTAACTCCTTGAGCTTGAACACTTTATTAAACCCTATAACATTCCAAGTTACTAACATTGAGTAACTATGTTGTTTTTATTAACCAACCCTGCCTCCCCTCCTCTACTTGTGCTGCATTCTTCATTCCTTTTCCTAGTATGATCCTGGCTTGTCTCTCTTAAGCTGTTAAATCCATTAACTGTCTGTAATTGTTGTTCAGGTAGCAATGCTTTTTGCCCTTTTGCTGCTGACTTGCTTTTCACTTGTTGCCATTGTTCTTCACTTGCTTCTGTTTTGTCACTTCCTACTTCCTGCTTATTCACTATTGCTTTCCCTTCTTGCTGGTTTAGGTTTTGGCCTCCTGCTCATTTATTAACTGGTTTCCATTCTGTCTTTTGCTTTACTAGTGTTCTTTGCTGCTGTTGCCCATTCCTCATGTCTGGTATCCCTTTGTTCTGCTGCTGCTGCTGAAAATTATGTCCTATTCTCATACATTTTGCACAGTAGCTAGGCTTCCAATCATACCACAGTTCTTGTACCATTATTCTCCCTTTAGGATCTTTCACTTTAACACTTTTTGGGAGCTCTTTAGTGACATCTATCTCCACTAGAATTCTTGCATATGAAATCCTGTCAATGTTTGAAGTGCAAGCATCAGCATATATGGGCTGGCCTAGACCACTCCCAATTTTGCTCAGTGTCTTTGCACTCCAACAGCTCAATGGCAGATTTGGTAGCTTCACCCATATTGGTATATTCTTTAGATCTTCCTCATCAAAATCAAAGTTGGCAGTCCATTGTTTAACTACTATAGGTCTGTTGTTAATCATGTGAGGTCCGGAGTACATCACCAAATTCCTCTCCTCTAAACTTGCAAAGTTTACCATAAAATATCCCTCATTATGATAATAGACTTAGGTTTAACAGAGAAGCTCCCCTGTCTAGTAATGAATCTTTCCATAGCCCCAATTGTTGGTGTTCCCCCAATAACATACATAAAAACTGCATTTTTCCATTTTTCTACTTCACTATCAATGTCCTCCTGGCTCAGTTCAATAATTACTCCCTCCTCAGATATTGTAGGAGGTATATAACTCAGATCCATACCTTTCTTTGCAAATTTGTTCTCCTCAAAGAGCATCGACCAATTTCTTCCTGTTTTTTGTTCTATTTTTTGCTTCATTCCTAGCTGCAATTTCCTTTGAGCTCCGACATTCTGGATTTCTGCTTGTTTGGTGCCTCCTTCTTGTATCTGTACTCCTTCCTGCTGTTTGGCTTGTAGTTCCTCTTGGTTCCTTCCTTTTGAGCTTAGATCCTGTTGAGGATTGACCGGAGTTATCCATTTCACCTCCTGAGCTTTGTTTCCTCCACTTTGACTTGATAGCACTGGCCAGTTAGCTAGATCTGGTGATGCATGCGCTTTTCCTTTGTTGATTGTTGCTTCATCCATCGCTTTCCTTCCTTCAGAAGTGCTATTAGCATGTGTTCCATCCTTGAGCAATGGAACAGTAACATTTCCCTCATTCCCTGTAGCTTGTGGTGTAGCAATTTTCACAGATCCTGAGTTTCGTACTTCCATAGATCCATTTCCGTCATTCTCTTCAAGTTTCAAAGCTTTTGATGGTCGTCCTCGTGCTCTCCCCATGCCGGTGGGTGCACTTTAGCAAGTCACGCTAAAATGCGTCGAGAGAGAAGGAGAGAGAGAAGGTTTTAGGTGCTATTCTATATATATATTCTATAAAAAGAAAAGGCTTATATTCCTCTGCCTAAATTTGTAAATATTGATAATCTTCATTAACTGGGTGCCTCGTACCCTTCTTTATCTTGCTTATTTTACTTGTTGAAACTCGCATCTATCTTCTGAATCTCTCATTGCCTTTCACCATAGGGGTGGATAGATATTCTTGCCTTAAGGCTCCTTATTAAGAGGCTTACATGTCTTAGTACACACATGATCTACTGAAGACCTTACATTTATTCATCATAAACATCATGAAAAATCGAGTTCCTCTAACTCAAATCTTCCATAGCCACATGCAATCTCTTACCAACTATCTTTCTAGATGTAGGTATCGTCGTATTATGAATAAGATAGAGTTTAGGAAATTGAGTTCTTACAACTGAGCTCTACCACACGATCTAGAGTAAGAAGAAAGAGTGATAGTCCTAAATGCCCAGTAGCCTCCTGCTTATAAGTGTGGTGCACATCACACCCATAAACAAGACTCAACTAGACACGGCTTGTGGACTCCCTAGGACAGAACTACTCTGATACCACTTCTATCATGACACAAACCGAAGGGCCGCGACGGGCACCTGGTGCCTCACCTATCCTTACATACCAACTTGCGACTAAGGGACTCTGAACATATAATGTCATACTTTGGCCATGGGCAACGTTGCAAGACAATTTGCGAACGCTGACTAAACATCAATATAAAGCTGGGCCGACAAGGCTGTCATAACTACTACAGCTGGCAAACCAACAAAATATAGATACAAGGCCTACAAGCCCAACATACTGCTCTAACTGGCAGGATATGTCTACAAGCCTCTATCGATGGATGTACTGTGATCGGAACAGGGCCCCGACCTACCCATAACATATATATACCTATGTACATAAAATTTACATAAAACTCTAGACCCGGCAACTTCGAAGGACGTGGAGCTTACCGATCAAGTTGAACTTAGGCAACACCTACTGAGGAGGTCTACTCATCTGTTTGTCTGAACCTGCACGCATGAAATGCAGCGTCCCCGATAAAAGGGACGTTAGTACGAATAATGTACCGAGTATGTAAGTCAATAGAATAATTGAAAGCTGAAACAGAACTGATAATATAATAACTGAAAGCAACTGGGAGTCAAAGATAATCTAAAGATATGCTTACCTACTAATACTGACTCAACTCTCTCAATATAGTTAGTAAAATAGTTGTTCAGCCTTATAATGCTCGTTATATATATAACTGCTCTGTTGTAGTAGGCTCGCTCATAGGCATTCGTCCATACTAGGCTCTGCAACTCGGCCAACTGGGCTCGCTCATAGGCGCTCGGCCATAGTAGGCTCGGTATATAACTTACCAACTGATCAGAGGATGCCCAATAGGGGCCTGCCCACTGATTATAGCTCGATGGTGGTGAAAATACTGTAATACTCAATTGAATATAAAGTCTCCATAAGGGAGAATACTGTAACTTATGAGACTAGGATAATTTATATAAATTCGGGAGTATGAACTTCTCTTTATGCCTCGTTATCAAACTCATGTAATTACGGGATCATGCCAAAATGAAGGAAGGGCTTAGCCTTAACATACCTGAGTCGATTCTCTTGACAATCCCTCTAACAAACGTCAATTGCGATAAATCATGTAACGGCAGATCGAAGTAGGGAAAAAACCGTATGATATTCTTGAGAAAGATTGGACCATACTCCCTTAGAATGAAAAATCTCGTTGCTATTACGCGATATAATTTTGTATGAAATTTTTGCATAGTATCGTTACTTTGCTTTGCTGCTCAAGAAATTGTCAAGCATCATCCCCTTTTCAATTAAATGAATCCTACTAATATTCTAGTAGTAGTAAAGAAAAGGAAATGGCTTCTCTTGCATGATTACGTGGTATTTTTTTATCACACATGTGTTACATTTTTAATCAAATGTGTTGTCAAGCCTCCAGCTAGCTAATCATAAGAGAACCCCTTCTTTAGGTGTATCCACGTCCACCTACTATGTAGTGATTAGTCATTCTAGCTAGTTACACGTAGATTAATGCCCACACAATTAAGAATTATCTCAAATTACTTAAAATACTACTCACTTTAACATACTTTATACACCTTACTATCATGGTCATGTGGTACCTTGTATGGTATTAGTCCATAAATACCGGGTATTATAGCTTAGACCGTATTTATCCCAAAATGCCAAACTTCGATGAAACTCATTTTCTTCGATTTGCTTACCCTCTCACGTTCACGAATTTACTTATCACTTGTTTGATATAGCATAATGCTTATAATCTCAAAATAATCTCAATCTCGAACTTACGTCGATTAACTTACCACGAAACTTTAACGTACGAAAATGCGAGATGTAACATCTCATTTCCGAGCTTTCATAAATTACATATGGCGTACTTTCACGTACGAAAACATGGGGTGTAACAGTAACTTTAGAGACTCTTGAACTTTACTTTGAAATTCATGTGTTTTAGTTGACTTCGTAGTTTTAGATGTTATTTTTGTGTGTTTATTGCACGAGCGAGTTGTGTGATATTTTTAGACTTATGTGGATGTTTGGTTTGGATTCCCGAGGGCTCGGATGAGTTTCGGACATGTAACGGAATGGTTTTGGACTTAAGATGAACTGATGGTGTGTTGGTACTCAGTTATCGCAATTGCGAGCACCAGCCTCGCAATTGCGAAGGTGACAATAGGGGGGCAGTTGTCGCAAATACAACTCCCCCTTCACATTTGCGAAGACAACGGGATTTTTCTTGGTTTGCAATTTGCGATGATGGCTAGTTCGCAAATGCGATGCCTTTTCTCGCAATTGCGATTATGCATAAGGCTGTCCAAGTTCGTAAATGCGAGCCTTGGTCCGCAAATGCGAGGGGTTCACAAATGCGAACCCTGTATCGCAAATGCGACATCTGCAACTGGTTAAAGGGCTGGGAGACGGGATTTTTGAACACATTCTCTCGTATTGAACCCTAGACTCGGTAGGAGGAGATTTGGAGAGGGGATTTTCACATACAAATCTTGGGTAAGTGATTCTAATCTATTTCTAAACATATTCTATCAACATATCTTATAATTTAAAATCAAAATCATGTGAATCAAAGTGAAATTTTGTGAAACTTTGTTAAGATTTTGAAAAATAAGAAATTGAGTTTTGAGAGTCGATTCGGACTCGGATTTTGAAACTAATCACATATATGAACTCGTGGGATCATGGGCAGTCGGAATCTACCATTGGACCAGGGTATTGACTGGGCGGGCCCCGATTTGACTTTTCTTGACTATTGGGAAAAGCATAAAGATCTTAGCTTTATCAATTGCAATTGAATTCCCTAGCATTTTTTGATGATATTGAGTCGATTTTGGTTAGATTTGAGCCGTGTAAAGGCAAATTTTAAGGGAAAAGCTATTTCTGAGTGTTGAATTTGCCTAGTTGAGGTAAGTGTCTTGCCTAACTTTGTATTGGGGAACTATCCCTTAGGATTGGTATTGATTGATTCATTTATGCTATGTGAAAGTCGTGTACGCAAAGTGAGGAGTTGGGTACACGGGTTGTATGTGGTAATTGACCGGTTTAGGCTACTTAGACTATTTCCATGCTTTAATTGAATTGTAGTATCATGTTCTAAATTCTCTTAGTCAATCTATTCTTACTTGTGTTAGTCTAACCTTACATGCCTTAAATGATTTCGTTAATACTTGCTCTACATTCTAATTTATAAATTGCTCCCATGCTTAGTTGTACTTGCTACTTCTATTAATGTTACATGTTATCTCTCTCATTGTTGATTATCATTATTTGGAGTTATTGTTCATGTTATCCCTTCCCTTGTTGATTTCCATTATTTGAAGCCATTGCTATATGTTATCTCTTCCATTGTGAGTTATTCTTATTTAATATCATGGTTATATATTGTCTCTCATTGTCCTTATTGGTGTTGAAGTTGTGAAAGTCGTTATCACGTTGAGGCAAAATTGTTATTGTTGAAACATCTTCCTTGTTTAGCATTTTACGTTCATTGTTGTTGTTGATATTCTTGTACTGGTTGTGGTGGAGCCATGGGCTATTGTTGTGGAAAAATTGATATTGTTGATTGTTGGCAAGTTGTGATATATGAGCACTTGTGGTGTGAGTTGTTATTATAATGTGATATTTATGCGCATGCGGTGGTATGAGGCTTGGGGTTAATGTGCATGCGGTGGTATAAGGGTGGGACTTATGTGCATGTTGCTTGTAGGGAAACTACGTGAAGCCATGCGGCGTCAAAAGGTGGACTAAAGTGCGTGTAGCTATTTCGGGGAAATTGTTTTCAATACCTATTTCAAATGTAAGGCTCTAAGATCGTGATTGAGATTGTGAACTGTGAATACGAAGTGGTACCTCGGTTTTGATTCTTGATATATATATACACGAGGCGGTACCATGGTGGTGAATCTTATTGTACATGAGACGGTACCTCGTTGTGATTCTTGATGTTGTGTTCTTCCTTATTTTTTTGCCATTTGTTGTCTGTATATGACCATTTTGGTTCTCTTTAGTTGCTTCTTTGCGTTATTTTGATGTTTGATTCCGGTATTAGTTCATGCTGTTAATTGTTTCGTATCAGTTATTCGTTCCGTTTTCCATTTATTATCCTTATTACCTTTTCATTATGTTTAATATTATCCTAGTAGGTGTCTTGACCTGGCCTCGCCACTACTCTCCCTAGGTTATGCTTGATACTTACTGGGTACCGCTGTGGTGTACTCATACTACGTTTCTCACAATTTTGTGTTGATCCAGGTACGTCTGCCCGTGCCGGACGCTAGAGTTGATTTGAGTTGCTACTTTGGAGACTTCAAGGTATACCTGCTCCACATTCGCAGGCCTTGGAGTCACCTACCCTTGTTCTTATTTACTATTGTATTTTCTTTTAGACAATGATGTACTAGACACTTTAGCTTACTCTGTAGAGCTTATGACTTTGTTCTACCGTTCTTGGATATTGTATGGTTGAGATTTTGTTTTTCGGAAGTTTAGATGAGTTTATAGAACTGGTTTTTAGTATTTTGCTAATTATATCTATTCAGTTGTTATGAAATGGTAGGCTTACCTAGTCGTAGAGACTAGGTGCCATCACGACATCCTACAGAGGAAAATTGGGGTCGTGAAATTCTCGTATAGTTTTAGAATATCAAAATTTTTATTTTAAAATATTGAGTTGCACTAATCAAATTTAGCTTCAAAGTTTAGTCAAATTGAATCTTGATAAGCGTAATGTATCATCTAATTTGAAACAGAGGGAGTAATAAATTCTCTAAGTAAGAGGTAATATTATAGTGTTTTACCTCAACCTTGTGCACGAAGTGCTCTCCAGTTAGTGCACGAAAGAGGAGCATATATGTATAGACTATACCTCCAAGACAAAATTATACACTATGCTCTGTTCTCCAAGATAAACTCGACAAACAAAAGAATTTACGATTGCTTTTTTTTCCACTCGGAATTCGGTATCCGCATTGGAGCCCGACTATATCCGAATTCGCGTCGCGTAAGGTCCATTTAAAGGGGAAGCGCTCCCTAAAAGGATTTTTCTATACCCAGGGCTGGAACCCGAAACTTCTGATTAAGGGTGAAGGTGTTACACCCTATCTTTTCGTACGTAAAAGTACGTCGTAAGTCAACTGATGTAAGCTCGGAAATGAAATCATCTTTGATAGTATATAAAGTAAGTTGATCATGATACCTTGGATATTACAAATATTTTAAGGTCACGAACAACATGAAAGAAAAATATTTTATTAAATCTCTGAATGTTGTCTACAATTTTCCTCACAATTCCTCACACATAAAATAACCTACCAATACCTTATTTATAATAGTATGAATCCTATTTTACCTAGAAATATGATAGCATATTCCTAAATTAATTCTGACAACAAATCCTATTTAGACATAAACTAAATAAACTAGAAAATATTAAATCCTAAACAATTAAGGTTTTTTACTATAACTTTGAATTAGTTTTCCAATTTTCTCCTGTAATAAAAAGTTGTATCAGTCTGAATTTTTTTATTGTTGTTGTGTTGGAGAATTTCTCTCAAACTTTGACTTTTGTTGAAGCCCTTTTCTCAAATTCTCGTTGATGTACTTTTCACCAACACCCAATTTTGTTGAAGCACCTATATCTAACTCCCATTGATGCACTTTGTCACCAACAATTTTGTTGAAGCACATGTCTTCAACTTCCGTTGATGTACTTTGTCACCAGCACCCAATTTTGTTGAAGCACCTGTACCTAACGCTCGTTGATGCACTTGTCAACAACACTCAATTTTGTTGAAGTACCCATCTTCAACTCCCATTGATGCACTTTGTCACCAACATCCAAATTTATTTATTTATCTTTGTAACAGCATCTCTCCAATTTCTTAGAAGAGTTTCTTTCTTCCTCTTGTGTAGATCTGCTTGTACCTCTTTAAAATTGGAATATTTTTTGCCCCATCCATATCAGCATAATTATTTTTCATTCATATATCATTGGCACGATGTTACCAATATACTCAATGGAAAGACGGGCGGCACACATTGGCTAGCGCCGCCCCGCCGGCAGCAGAAGCTACTTTATTCTCTTCCAAGATCGTAGAAGCTCTGATACCAATATGAAGGAAAAATATTCTATTATAAATCTGTAAAAGATCTCTACAATATATTTCTCCTCCACGCTTCTTCATGCATAAAATAAGCTACCAATACCCTTATTTATAATAGTACAAAGCCTATTTTAACTAGAAAGAGGATAGCCTAATCATATATTAATTCTGACTACAAAATTATATTTAGACATGAATTAAATGAATTAGAAAATATTAAATATTAAACAATTAAGGTTTCCTACTATAACTTTAAATTAGTATTCCAACATAACAAGTATCAAGAGGGTTGGAAGGTTTAGAAGCTAAATGAATCAAAGAAAACAATTTTCGTCGAAAGTCGGCAAGTTGGGAATGTTATAACCCGTACTTTCGAGTAAAACTAGGAGTTCTTAATATTCTAAGGAGGCCGTGTTTAAGATACTTGAGTCATATAATATTCGTATGTTAGGTTTTGAAGTCAAACAAGTTGTAAAACAAAAGCCGGCAAAAGTTGTCAGAAGTTATATTCATAGATTAACTGAAATTTGGGTCTAATGTCACTGAGCATTTTTCCTAATATTCTTGGAGTTACGAGGTGATCAATCCATCAAATTGAATATCTACTACTTTAGTTTTCAACGTATTAAATCGTTTATTGATACGACATAAGAGTAGAGAGATATTCGCATTTTCGCGAGACTGCACAGGCAACCCCTATGGAACCCACTTGGTCGGTAGCCGAACTTCACCTATTTTATCTCATTTTTGGGATGAGCTTTGTTCATTCTTCGACCTCTTTCCATCCTCACACTCTCCAAAACCTCCCAAATATTTCCACAATTAGCCAGTGTTGTGCAAAAACCAACACCACCACGAAGTAGATCTACCTACGACGACCGACCCGTAAAACAATCTCCATCAGAAGACCCTCCATGTGCCCCCACGCGCCACCAAAAGAAACTTTTCCGGTGAAGTTCTGATGTCACGCGCCGGTGCCTGGGCCACTTTCTGGCCATTTTTTGGTGACGACTCTTCACGACATCTTGTTCCTCTTGTAATTTCGAGCCTACCCATCTAATTTAAACCAAATTCCAACCACCTTTATATTTTTCCGACGTGAATAGTGATTTTTCCGGTGTGAACAGGGATTTCTAGAAAATTTCAAATATTTCCGGGGTGAACAATATAATGTCATTTGTATCAAAATCCTCTAACTCACAATCCGTTGGACCCAATACATTGAATCCAATCCAGATGGTCTATTTATCGAAATACATAGAGTGCCTTCACTACAAAGCATCTAAACAGACATCTTCTGAGGTTGCTACTATTGTTCAAATAGGTAATAGCGTGACTTGTGTCTCCCAATCTTTATCCTCCGAGTCTTGGGTCATTGATTCAGGTGCATCTGATCATAATTCTGGTAATAAATCCCTTTTCACTATTATTTCATGTTTTCAATCTCTTCCAATATTCACAATGGCCAACGAATCTCAAACCATGGCAACTGGAATAGGTCAAGCAAGTCCACTTCCTTCCTTACATTTAGATTCGATTCTTTATGTTCCCGAAGTCCTTTTAATCTCATAGCCTTTAGTCGCTTAGCCAAATCACTTAAATGTTTAGTTTTATTTCTTGATGACCTTGTTTTTATATAGGAACACAGTACGAGGCGGATTATTGGTACCGGGCATGAATCAAATGGACTTTATTACCTTATTATTGAAATTCACATAGACTCACATCTAATCTTCCTTTAACAACTCGTCCTATTACTAATTCACCAGATTTATTACATAAACGGTTGGGACATCCTAGTTTGTTAAAACTTCAGAAAATAATACCTGGTTTATCTCACTTATCCACTTTAGAGTGTGAGTCATGTCAGTTCGGTAAGCATACTCGCTCCCATTTCCCTTCGCGTCTTGATAATAGAGAAGAGTCGCCTCTCACTTTAGTCCATTCAGATGTTTGGGGTCCTAATCGGGTTTGTTCTACCTTGGGATTCCGCTAATTTGTCAGTTTCATTGATGATTATTCCAGGTGCACTTGGATATTTTTTATGAAAAATCGATGTGAATTATTTTCTATTTTCAGACCCTCCACGCTGAAATTCAAAACCAATTTGGGGTTTCATTCCGCACATTTCTTAGTGATAATGCCCAAGAGTATTAGTCTTCCCCATTTCAGCAGTTTATGAACTCTCATGGGATTATTCATCAAACATCTTGTCCATACACATCTCAACAAAATGGGGTAGCTGAAAGAAAGAATAGACATCTTATTGAAATTGCTTGTACTCATACAATCGCATGTCCCGTTGCATTTTTGGGGAGATGCAGTTCTTACATCTTGTTATCTTATTAATCGTATGCTATTCTCAGGTATCTAGAATCAAGTTCCATTCTCTGTCTTCTTTCCCCACTTACCTTTGTTTTCCCTCCCACCCGGTGTCTTTGGGAGCACGTGTTTTGTTCATAACCTTACTCCAGGAAAAAGATAAGTTAGCTCCTCATGCTCTTAAGTGCATAATTTAGGTTACTCGAGAACGCAAAATGGATATCGATACTATTCACCTGACCTTCAGCGGAACCTTATGTTTGTTGATACCTTTTTTGAAACCCAATCAAACTTCACAGGTCTAGGTAATCACTTAGATATTTCTAAGGTGTTATCGATTCCATCTTTTGGAGATTCGGTCACTATCTCCCATTCATCTTCCTCTACAGCTCCAGCTCCACCACCTACACCTCCATTTCTAGCTCCACCACCTATATATGCAGATCCATCACCTAGTCCAGTTCAACCTTCTACAACCCCACCACTCCTGACTTATTATCATCGTCCGCGCCCAGCATCAGGCCCGACTGATTCACATCCTGCACCTGACCTTGCTCATATTCCAGACTTGTCTCCTTCTTATCAACCGATTGCACTTTAGAATGGTATACGGTTCATACTTAATCCTAATCCCCGTTATGTTGGTTTAAGTTACCATCGTCTATTAACGCCCCATTATGCATTTGTATCATCCTGTCCTCTATCTCTATCCCTAAGTCTACAGGTGAAGCACTGTCTTATCCAGGATGGCGACAGGCTATGATTAACGAGATGTCTGCTTTACATACGAGTGGTACTTGGGAGCTTGTTCCTCACTCTTCGGGTAAACCTATTGTTAGTTATCGTTGGGTGTATGCAGTCAAAGTTGGTCCAGATGGCTAGGATGATTGCTTAAGGCTCGTTTTTTTTTTTGCCAAAGTGTATACTCAGATATTTGGGCTCGATTATAGTGATACTTTCTCTCTTGTGGCTAAAATAGCATCAGTCCGCATTTTTATATCCATGACTGTTGTTCGCCATTGGCCTCTCTATCAGTTAGACATTAAGAATGCTTTTCTTCACTGTGACCTTGAGTATGAGGTTTACATGGAGCAACCACCTAGTTTTGTTGCTCATAGGGATTCTAGTGTCTTTGTATGTCGGTTGCGTCGGTCTCTCTATGGTCCAAATCATTCTCCTCGAGCCTAGTTTGGTAAGTTCAGTACAGTTATTCAGGACTTTTGCATGACTCGTAGTGAAGCTGATCACTCTGTGTTTTATCAGCATTCTACTTCAAATCTCTGTATTTATCTTGTGGTTTATGTTGATGATATTGTTATTATCGGTAATGATATGGATGTTATTACTCAGTTGAAGCAACATCTCTTTCAACACTTTCAGACTAAGAATCTTGGTAGATTAAAGTATTTTTGGGCATTGAGGTAGCTTAGTCTAGCAACGGAAGTATGCCTTAGACAAATCTTGAGGAGACAGGAATGACAGGCTGTAGACTTGTTGACAGTCCTATGGATCCGAATTCTAAACTTCTGCCAGGACAGGGGGAGCCGCTTAGCAATCCTGCAAGATATAGGTGGTTGATTGGTAAATTAAATTACCTCACGGTGACTGGACCTGATATTTCCTTTCCTGTGAGTACGGTGAGTCAGTTTATGGATTCTCTATGTGATATTCATTGGGATGCAGTTGTCCGCATTCTTCTTTATATAAAATCAGCTCAAAGGATTATTGTTTGAAAGATCTCGGCCATGAGCAAAATGTTGGATACTCAGATGCTGATTGGGCAGGATCACTTTCTGATAGACATTTTATGTCTAGAAATTGTGTTTTAGTAAGAGGTAACTTGGTGTCTTGGACAAGCAAGAAACAGAATGTCGTTGCTCGGTCTATTACAGAAGCATAATATCAAGCAAAGGCCATGGCAACATGTGAGCTAGTTTGGATCAAACAGTTGCTCAAGGAGTTGAAATGTATGTATATATATATATATATATATATATATATATATATATATATATATATATATATATATATATATATATATATATATATATATATATAATAGGAGTAGATTATTTATTAAGTGTACTTATAAAAAAGGTTCATTGTATTACAATTAATTTCAATTATATATTTTTCTCTCGTGTTTTATCACAAGAGGTTATTGCAGTAAGATAAGAGGCGCTAGCAGGAAAAACGAGCTATTGATGGCTTATTTCAGTCAGATTTTCAGTGGGGCGGCCCTGGAATGGTACACTTGACAAGATGCTAACAAGTGGTAAACATGGGATGATATGGATCAGGACTTTGTCCACCACTTTTTGTACAATATAGACATTTTCTCGGATCGCCTATCCATGACAACATAGAAAATAA
This sequence comes from Nicotiana attenuata, assembly GCF_001879085.1. NCBI lineage: Eukaryota > Viridiplantae > Streptophyta > Magnoliopsida > Solanales > Solanaceae > Nicotiana > Nicotiana attenuata. Next base: position 136,711 of record NW_017671714.1, on the reverse strand, counting down.
GCTTAATGAAAGGTTTAGGGATTACGGGCTCAGATGGAGAGAACAAGATGGCCAGGTCAATCCTCCGATGGAAGAAGACGAGTAGGTTAAGTATTTTCTCCAAGCTCAAGAGCCTACTTACTTTGGCCACTTGATCTCAACCATGGGTATGAATAACTTAATTACTCATTTTAGTACTTTTGAAATCATAATATACATCAATTAAATAGTAAGAAATAGAATTTATAGGGTAAATGATAATATTTTCACAACGACATTAATGAACAACCAGTAAGCACCCCCAAAACCCAGTGTCACAAGTGCATGAGCATCAACTAGGAAATATAATAAAATACAACATCTGTCTGGAATACAAATTAGACAGGAGAACATAAATAACTCTGATGGAGACTCTGTAGGTTGCGGATCGTAACATGAAACCCCACAACATCCGCGCCACTACGCCCAAAAGACCACCAGATATATATGTACCTGCACAAAAATGTGTAGCAAGTGTAGCATGAGTACGTAAATCAACGCGTACCCAATAAGTATCTAGCCTAACCCCAGAGAAGTAGCGACGAGGGGTCGACATCGACACTTACGAGTGTATAAGACAGTTACAATAAGAAGTAAACAGATATGGGGCACAGTAAACAAACAAAATAAAATAAGTGCAAATACGTGATACAATCCTCCTCTCTACAATAGACTCAAGCTCTCAATTACAATTACCTCCTCAACAAGAGCGCATATATATATATATATATATATATATATATATATATATATATATATATATATATATATATATATATATATATATATATATATATGTATGTATGTATATAATGGACCTCACCAGATAGGTCATCATAATTCAAGTCAGGAAGACTCATAGATACACTGACTTCTTGTCAAATATTACGCACGATTCCATGAGAGTGTTTTATAGAAATGCTGAGGCGTATGTCCCGATCCTATCATAATCTGTGCATTGCCAAGGGTCAAACGGCATAAACCATAGATGCATCTATTATACTGTTGAGGCAAACGGCCTGTACCATGAGAGTGTGGTACATAATTCTGCCGAGATGAACGGCCCGATCCCATTAGAATAAGAAGCTTTAACGAGTCCTCGACCCCGCTCACGAATAAACGTGTGAGTTATAATTTTAAGGAAAACATTTCGATGAAACCTCATAGCGCGGGATAAATCCATAAGAGGAACACAATTATTCCACGTCTAATCATGAAACTCATCAAATCTCAATAATAGCAAGTCTATCACTCTACGCGCGTCTAATGTCAAGTCGAAATGCGAAATAAAAGAATTAAACGAGCAAGGATAACCCCTATAATAGAAGTATGGTATAGTGTGAACCCAAGTCTACCGGACTATAACATGAATCTAGCTACGTACGGACTCTCGTCACCTCGTGCGTACATAGCCCCCGCAACAAGTAACACTTATCAAATACATCACCCGGGGGCGGTTTTCCCCTCACACAGTTAAACAGGAGACTTACCTCGCTCCGGAGTTCCATAACCGGCTCCAACGCCACTCTAATACCTCAACCTGATGCCTGTTGCTACAAAACTAGTCAAACAATGTGCAAGACAATAAAGATATACTCCAATGCTTACAATTTAACAATTTATAAAAATTCCCATCTCCGCTCGAAGAGCCAATAAAGTTAACCCTCGGGCCCACGTGCCCGGATTCCGAAATTTTTCGAAGATAAACATTACGCATAACATTACTAACTCAAATATATAATTTATTCCCAATTTCATGCCCAAATTCATGGTCAAAATCCAACAATACCAATTTCTAGGTTTTCTAACAAAATCCCAAATTTCCACTAATTTTCCATGAATTTCCATGTTAAAATCTATATATAATCCAAGTATTTAACTTGCAATAGGTGGGAATCACTTACCCTGAGTTGATTGACGAAAATCTCTCCTTGAAGCTCTCCAAAATCACCCAAACCAAGACAGAAAATGAGTGAAATGGGCAAAAATCCCGACTTAAAAAATTCTGCCCAGGCCCGTCCTTCTTCGCGTTCGCGGAAAGACCATCGCGATCGCGAAGGCCAAAAATGCATTGCCTCCAATTTCCTCTTCATGTTCGCGTAAGCTACTCCGCGTTCACGATTCCTTCAGATGGAACTGCTTCGCGTTCGCGGTAGAAGCTCCGCGTTCGCGAAGGCTTAATGGCTCCAGGTCCCCCGGCTCCCTTCCTTCTTCGCGCTCTCGACCCTTGTGCCACGTTTGCGTAGGCATGCTCTAGTTCTCCTTCGCGTTCGTGACCTCTATGTCGCATTCGCGTTGAGCAAAATCCTCAGCCCAAAATATCCTTCTTTACAAATGCGGGAGACCCTTCGCGTTCACGAAGGAGAAAACCAGATACCAGCACCAGCAACTTAGCCAAATTTGGTCTGAAACCACCCCGAAACACACCCGAGGCCCCCGGGACCCCGTCTAATCATTGAACACGTTCCAAAACATAACATGGACCTGCTTGAGGCCTTAAATAATACCAAATAACAACAAAACTATGAATTGCGCATCGATTCAAGCCTAATGTACTATTGAACTTCAAACTTCCACATCTGATGCCGAAACCTATCAAATCACGTCTGATTCACCTCAAATGTTGCACACAAGTCACATTTGACATTACGAACCTACTCCAAATTCCAAAATCAGAATTCGAACCCGATATCAAAAAGTCCACTCCCGGTCAAACTTGCCAAACCTTCAAATTTCCAACTTTCGCCAAATGACACCGAAATGACCTACGGACCTCCAAATCCTCATCCAGACGCGCTCCTAAGACCAGAATCACCATACAGAGCTATTTCTAGGCTCGGAATCCCAAACGGACATCGATAACATTGAAATACTCTTCGACCCAAATTCATGAAATTCTTCCAAAATGCCAACTTTCCGCAATAAGCGTCGTAACGCTCTCGGGTCATCCAAAAATCCGATCCGGACATCCGCCTAAGTCCAAAATCATCATACGAACCTATTGGAATCCCGATTCCGAGGTCGTTACTCAAAAATCAAACCTTAGTCAATTCTTGCAAATTAAAGCTTCCGAAATTAGAGATTTCCTTCCAAATCAACTCTAAACTTCCCGAAAATCATATTCCGACCATACGTACAAGTCATAATACATTAAGTGGTGCTACTCATGGCCTCAAACCGCCGAACGACGCGCTAGAGCTCAAAATGACCGATCGGGTCGTTACATTCTCTCCCACTTAAACATATGTTCGTCCTCGGACGTGCTAAGAACTGCTCTAGAGTTGTCCAAAATCACAGTTTAACACCTCGTGCCACCGCAACCCAGTTGAGCACATTAGCTCGAGCCAGACTGAAGATCCTTCCTGCTACCTTAGCTAACAAGCTTTAGAACAAAATTCCAACACCCGAAATTCTCCACGATACCAGATTCTAACACACGAACATCGTATCAATCACCAGACACTGAACCCAATGTGACCATGCTCCTCCGATGAAATCACACTATGCACCACATAACTCATTTGCCCAAGGCAATCTCCGCTAAGCACAACAGCAGATATTTCCACTGACCCGAAGCCTATAGTATACCTCATAACATATATAATCCCTATTCCAACTCTCGCAATACTGCCACGACGGAAGGGATCTGTAGAAACTCATAACCACCTACCGAATCACAAATCATGGAGTCTCTCCTCCTGACAAGAACCATTACTTCATTCTGAACTGAATAACGATATTTGCTCTTTAATATACCCTTCCTAACTCCGATTGCACTGATCCCATGTCCAATAACCTCGTCTCGCCCAGTACCAGCCGCTCAGGCAATAAGTCATCTCAGACATTGCCAAAAGTCTCATATGATGCCATAATGTACCAATAAGCTACAAACTCGAACGTGATACATAAGAAAAACAAACTCTGGAAAGAACTACTCAACCCACGCAACTAATTAAACAACTGAAAAGATATGAACCTTCCTCGAAAGATGAGAAACAAAACACATAAGAATAGATGTAGGGAACTGTACTCAACATCACATTGTTGCGGCATGCAACCCGATCCACACATGATACCGCTACGACGTGCAACCCGATCCAACCATGATAGTCGTGGCGGCGTGTCACCCGATCCAAATAACATACTCGTGGCGGCGTGCCACATGATCCCAACAATATACTCGTGGCGGCGTGCCACCCGATCCACACATAATAATCTATAAGGAAATACCTATCGAGCCAGATTGCTCATACCTACAAAATAACCGAATGTCGACCACAAGCATGCCAAGTGCATATTACAAATTCTGGGGAGACGGATAGGGTCATATTCTACGAAAGCCGAGCACAACTAAGGTGCAATAAATTACCTGCTTCTGGAGCCATCTTGCTCTCACAACACCACAAACTACATGGGATCTCAATACGTGTGCGAATAATAAAACTGTCTCGCAACCCACATGGCATAATAGAGATTACATGGAATAGCTGATAGCGGAAATAACATCCAAGGCCCGAAGACTCCTCCGTAAGCAATAATATACTCGTGGCGGCGTGCCACCCGATCCACACATAATAATCTATAAGGAAATACCTATCGAGCCAGATTGCTCATACCTACAAAATAACCGAATGTCGACCACAAGCATGCCAAGTGCATATTACAAATTCTGGGGAGACGGATAGCGTCATATTCTACGAAAGCCGAGCACAACTAAGGTGCAATAAATTACCTGCTTCTGGAGAGCCATCCTGCTCTCACAACACCACAAACTACATGGGATCTCAATACGTGTGCGAATAATAAAACTGTCTCACAACCCACATGGCATAATAGAGATTACACGGAATAGCTGATAGCGGAAATAACATCCAAGGCCCGAAGACTCCTCCGTAAGCAATGCTATGCTGAAATGAACACATATGGCTTGATATAGAGCACATATTCACATTTAGATCCATCCAGAGACCTCAAGACGATTCTGATCGTACCTTACTGGGCTAATAACCTTTCAAGGATCCACAATAACCTTTTCCCGTGACTCATAAAAACAGTTGTGAAATCCGGAACAAACTTCCACAGTCCACGACCAAATGAATAGAGCACCCTTCAGACATAATTTCTCACATTAGCGATAGTACCACAATCTCTATACTTAGTTTCAGTCTTTAATCAATCAAGTGACTACATGTCACACTTATACAATCTTCCCGTGGGATACGCTCCCACGATCTTCCACACCAGGTAACAAAGTCTGAACATCCATACCACCAGCCATACTAATGCTGTAAAGCAAATCGAGAATTCGCAAATCAGTACACAAAGCCTCTTACACAGGACACCGTTCTTAGGTGACACTAAAGAAAATACCAGCTTACTCTAAACGTCTGGATTCTTTCCTGCTCATCCGAGCTCGTGACATTCTTACCAACACCGAACTGCAAGTTTGATCCTCAACTTCAAATTCCCATGCCGTTCACTGCACCGAACATTCCACTACGCAAGAGTACCAGAATTTTATCATAACTCCTGAACCACTAATAGCTTAAACACTTCATCATATAGAAAATTTTCACCTAACTCATTTCAGGAGAACCATTGCATCACACAACTGAATTCGCATAACCGCAGAAAATACAAACCTCAAGTTGTGGTCTAAACCACCATAACTCTTCTGGGATCCATCTACACATAACAGGCCATAATAATCGAAGTCCTCCAATTAACTCAAATTACAGCGGTCGTCAAGCCTCGCACATACCGCCACAAATCACATGTATAATTTAACACGCTTAAGGAACTGATCATTGCCACCACCATGTCAATTCAACCATTGCTAAATGAACCAACTTCTTCTAATTTACTCCGAACTTGCTTTAGAAATAATAATAGCTCCATTCAAAATATAACGAACTCAATCTGCACTCATCCTGAGTGACCCAATTCATGAGACCCCATTGTCTCAAAACCCATGAACCATCTTGTACCTTCCTTATTCGTACATTCGCCTCTTCAGCTGGTACACCCATTTTGATAAGCCCTCTACGAATCCGAAGTTATTTTCTCCCATTTCTCAAATGCTGCACCACAGACCGATGATAACATGGAACACTCCAAGTCGCTTTCATAATCCACTGCAAAAAGCTCGATACTTAACCACACCACAAACCCAAAATCCTTAGGCACCGCGCTTTAATTTTTTTTTTGAACCCAATAGGATCGTTGTTAAAGTCACCCACTCTGACTTGGTCCCGAATATAACCAATTCTAAGGCTCTACTAGCACATGAACACCCTCTCAAAGAAGCAACCGGCTGAATTCCTTCCCTTGTACATCACATCCACATGAACCATAAATTCCGAATCTTCTTAAAACCTGAACATGAATCGATGAGGCCAAATATACCACTGATGTTTTCTTTCCATACTCGTATTAACCCACTGATACATCGATAACCAAAAATAGCACAAGTAGATAACCACGTAACTCAATTGTAGACGGTGGGGCTCCCCCACTTTGCTTGAATCTACCATTACATAACCCTGGAACCCACCAAGATTACTCCTTCCCAGTGGACATCAACTGAAATTCCAACAATACATTCCAAACTAGAAGTCATGTTGCATCCAAATAAAATCCGTGGACCTAGTCACTATCCACCATGAATTCCCCATATTGCTCTAAACTTTCCTCAAGGCATGTGGCTATCCTACCACAGAACCCATATGTTACTTTGCCACTCTCTCACTTTGGTTAAACTCTCTCCTTTAAGAAACTTCTCAACTTTTACTTTTCATACTCGACCTGCTAGTAATTCAACCACCGCGAGAGACCTCCCGCCATGCCCTTCCTTATACTTCGCTGTCCGAATATTGCCCCAAATCAAATCCATACCTGTAGCACCTGAACAAATGAGTCGCTACCAACTTTAAACCTTATAAAGATCATCTTTCTCGAGCCATCAATATTAGAAACACCAATTTGATTCTGAACCACTACACACCGCTATCTATGACAACCACTCCTGGGGCACAATTTCACAACACCCTGCCTCGAAGGCCAAAAATCAAAGAAGACCATAACACCGGCGAACCTTAATGTGTTTCAACAAGAACGATGATACCACATCAAAATGAGAATTCCACCACACTCGGGAATATCAAGTCTCACTACTCCATCAACTAAAGCCTGAGAATTCATAGACCGATTGTCTTTCCTCCACTGGATTTAAATGCGGAACCCCTAAATGATGCATTGAAAAATTCTCCTTTCAAGTCATTCACCGCCTCGACACATAGACAAGCACCCTACCATTGCACCAACACTGTGCGATAACACGTCTGAACATTATAGCAATCTGCATGCAGCCTCGAAGCTATTGAAAACATAGCTACTGAGCCAAAATGATAGAACTTCCTTTTGCAAGAAGACGATAATGACTTGCTCGAATACGCAGGGAGAAACATCCTGCCCACGTCTGTAGTACCACTACAACTCCTCGATGCCCAATTGACACAAGTGCTGAACATCGTATAAGATTGAGTAGGAATGATATAAAGGCATAAGCCTCAAAGGAATCAAATCGCACGATGAGGGATCAAGAAAGGGTAGTTCTCCTAACAGCCTTATAGCCTCTCGAAGATAAGTACAAACGTCTCCGTACCAATCCGCAAGACTCTACTAGACTTGCTCATGACTCGTAATACCTAAATTAACCTAACACTCTAATACCAAGCTATCACGACCCAAAATCCACTAAAGGTCGTAATGGCGCCTAACACCGCTATTAGGTAAGCCAACGGTGAATGATTAACTTAATTACTCATTTTATTACTTTTGAAATCATAATATTTATTAATTAAATAGTAAGAAATAGAATTTACAAGTTAAATGATAATATTTTCACAACTACAGTAATGAACAACCCGTAAGCACCCCCAAAACCCGGTGTCACAAGTGCATGAGTATCAACTAGGAAATATAATAACATACAACATCTACCTAGAATACAAATTAGATAGGAGAACATAAATAACTCTGATGGATACTCTGCAGGCTGGGATCGTAACATGAAATGCAGCTCACAGTAAGTCCCGGCAACATCCGCGCCTCTGCGCCCAAAAGACCACCAGACATATATGTACCTGCACAAAAATGTGCAGCAAGTGTAGCATGAATACGTAAATCAACATGTACCCAGTAAGTATCTTGCATAACCCCAGAGAATTAATGACGAGGGGTCGACATTGACACTTACTAGTGGTCCAATAAGACATTTACAATAAGAAGTAAACAGATATGGGGTAGAGTAAACAAACGAAATAAAACAAGTGTAAATACGTGATACAATCCTCCTCTCTACAATAGACTCAAGCTCTCAATTAGCAATTGCCTCCTCAAGCGGAGCATATATATATATATATATATATATATATATATATATATAATGGACCTCACCAAATAGGTTGTCATAATTCAAATTAGGAAGACTCATAGATACATTGACTTCTCGTCAAATATTACGCATGATTCCATGAGAGTATTTTATAGAAATGCCGAGGCGTACGACCCGATCCTATCATAATCTGTGCAGTGATGAGGGTCGAACAGCATGAACCATAGATGCATCTATTATATTGTCGAGACGAACAGCCCGCTCCCATGAGAGTGTGGTACGTAATCCTGCTGAGGCAAACAAACCGATCCCATTATAATAAGAAGTTTTAATGGGTCCTTGACCCCACTCATGAATAAACGTGTGAGTTATAATTTTAAGGAAAACCTTTAGATGAAAACGGATTGCGTGGAAAAAATCCGTAAGAGGAACACAATTATCCCGCGGCTAATCATGAAGCTCGTCAAATCTCTATAATAGCAAGTCTATCACTCTACGCGCATCTAATCTCAAGTCAGAATGCCAAATAAAGGAATTAAACGAGCAAGGATAACCCCTATAATACAAGCATGGCATGGTGTGAACCTAAGTCTACCCGGATAATAACATGAATCTAGTTACGTATGGACTCTCGTCACCTCGTGCGTACGTATCCCCAGCAACAAGTAACACCTATCAAATACATCACCTAGGGGTGGTTTCCCTCTCACAGAGTTAAACAGGATACTTACCTCGCTCCGAAGTTCCATAACCGGCTCCAACGCCACTTTAATACCTCAAACCGATGCCCATCGCTCCAAAGCTAGTCAAACCATGTGCAAACCAATAAAGATGTACTCCAATGCTTACAAATTAACAAATTATAAAAAATTCCCATCTCCGCTCGAAGAGCCAATAGAGTCAACCCTCGTGCCCACGTGCCAGGATTACAAAATTTTTCGAAGATAAACATTACCCATAACATTACTATCTCAAATATATAATTTATTCCCAATTCCATGCCCAAATTCATGGTCAAAATCCAACAATATCAATTTCTAGGTTTTCTAACAAAATCCCAAATTTCCACTAATTTTCCATGAATTTCCATGTTAAATTCTATAAATAATCCAAGTATTTAACTTGAAATAGGTGGGAATCACTTACCTTGAGTTGCTTAATGAAAATCTCCCCTTGAAGCTCTCCAAAATCGCCCAAACCAAGAGAGAAAATGAGTGAAATGGGAAAAAATCCCGACTTAAAACATTCTGCCCAGGCCCGTCCTTCTTCGCATTCGCGGAAAGACCATCGCGATCGCGAAGGCCAAAACTGCTCTACCTACGATTTCCTCTTCGTGTTCGTGTTTGCTTCAGCTACGTGGCGTTCGCGATCCCTTCAGATCCTACTGCTTCGCGTTCTCGGTAGAAGCTTTGCGTTCGTGAAGGCTTAGTGGCTCCAGGTCCCCCAGCTCCTTTCCTTTTTCGCGTTCGTGTCCCCTGTGTCACGTTCGCGTAGGCATGCTCCAATTCTCCTCCGCGTTCGCGACCTCTGTGTTTCGTTTGCATTGTGCAAAATCCTTAGCCCAAAATATCATTCTTCGCGAACGCAGGAGACCTTCGCATTCGCCAAGGAGGAAACCATACACCGGCATGAGCAACAGCAACTTAGCCAAATTTGGTCTGAAACACACCCGAAGCCCCCAGGACCCCATCAAATCTTACCAACCCGTTCCAAAACATAACACGGAGCTGCTCGAGGCCTCAAATCATACCAAATAACATCAATACTACGAATTGCACATCAATTCAAGCCTAATGAACTATTGAACTTCTAACTTCCATATCTGATGTCGAAACCTATCAAATCATGTCCAATTGACATCAAATTTTGCACACAAGTCACATTTGACATTACGGACCTACTCAAATTTCTAGAATCAGAATCCAAACCCGATATCAAAAAGTCCACTCCCGGTCAAACTTCCCAAAAACCTTCAAATTTTCTACTTTTGCCAACTTTCGCCAAATGACCCCGAAATGACTTACGGACCTCCAAATCCACATCCAGACGTGCTCCTAAGACCAGAATCACCATACGGAGCTATTCCCAAGCTCGGAATCCCTAATGGACATCGATAACATTGAAATACACTTCAACCCAAATTCGTCAAATTCTTTCAAAATGCCAACTTTCCACAATAAGTGCCATAACACTCCAGGGTCATCCAAAACCCTGATCCAGACATACACCCAAGTACAAAATCATCATACGAACCTATTGGAACCTTCAAATACCGATTTCACTCAAAAGTTAGAGATTTCCCTCCAAATCAACTCTAAACTTCCCGAAAATCCAATTATGACCATACGTACAAGTCATAATACATTAAGTGGAGCTACTCAGGGCCTCAAACGCCAAACAACGCGCTAGATCTCAAAACAACCGGTCGGGTCATTACATATACCGTATAAGAACATCAGGATTGGATACCGCCATGGCTCGCCCATTATTATCTGCTGGAACAACCCATACATCTGGCCAGACATTCCGTCAAGCTGACATGATGTGGGGATCCGAGGAAAATGAGATTTTGGCCAGTATGAGGAAGCTATTTTTAGACGAGGAAGACATGGAATGCAGCGTAATCATGGAGGAGGAGGAAGACATTACAATTCAGACAATGGGAGAAGGAGTTATTCTCAAGAACTGGACCGCTACACCATCCCGGGCTCGCTGAGTTCCTGGGTAGCTTGGCAGATTAGCATGACTTGTTTTCAAATTGTTTTGAGCATTTAAGACATTTTCAGTATTTTGTTTTGAATAATACTCGAGCCATCGAGTCGTACTTGTTAACAACTTTAAGTTTTATTAATGCATTATTGCTTTTCGCATTTATTATTATCTTTCTACACTCTTTTCAGCATAATTATTACATATCCTAATGAACCTACGACTGTGACATGTAATGAGAATGCAACATAAGGATAGTGATTCGGAAGATCTGGAAGATGATATAGTAACTGAGGAAATTGTCAAAGAAGTAGAGGATTTTGAAAACAAACCAAAGTCTAATTTGCAGGAAACAAAGGGCGTTAACTTTGGGGATTTTGAAACAGTTAAGGAAAATCGTATAAGCATTCATCTATCACCTTTAGAGAAAGAAGAGTATATCAGGTTCCTAAAGGAATATGAGGATTTTTGAATGGTCCTACGATGATATGATTGGGTTAAGCACATCCATAGTAGCTCACAAGCTACCTACCAATCCCATGTGTCCATTGGTAAAACAGAAGCTCAGAAAGTTGAAGCCAGATATGAGTCTGAAGATAAAAGAGGAGGTCACCAAGCAAATCAAAGCCAAGGTTCTTCAAGTGGTCGAATACCGACCTAGCTAGCCAACATTGTGCCTGTTCCGAAGAAAGATGGAAAGTTAGAGCATGTGTCGATTACCGAGATCTGAACAGAGCAAGTCTTAAGGATGATTTCTCGCTGCCTAACATAAACATACTGATTCACAACTGCGCCAAGCATGAACTCCAATCCTTTTTGGATTGCTTCACAGGATATCATCAGATTTGGATGGATAAAGAGGATGCCGAAAAGACCGCCTTTATCACACCATGGGGAATATATTGTTACAAAATGATGTCGTTGGATTTGAAGAATGTTGGGGCCACCTACATGAGGGCCATGACGACTATCTTCCACGACATGATACACAAGGAAATAGAGATATACATGGATGATGTTATCATCAAATCTAAAAGGAGTTTAGATCACATAGCGGACCTGAAGAAGTTTTCTGACCAACTTAAAAAATACAATTTGAAGCTGAACCCCGCAAAATGCGCCTTCAGTGTCCTTGCTGGAAAGTTGCTAGGTTTCATCGTCAGCCGCCGGGGTATTGAGCTAGACCCGTCAAAAATCAAGGCTATCCAAGACTTGCCACCCCCGATGAATAAGAAGGATGTGATGAGTTTTCTGGGGCGCCTAAATTAAATCAGCCGCTTGATAGCACAATCAATGGTAATATGTGAGCCGATCTTCAAGATGCTGAGGAAAGATGCTGCAACAAGCTGGACTAAAGAATGCCAGAAAGCCTTTGACAAAGTCAAGGAGTATTTATCTAAACTGCCTGTGTTGGTCCCGCCAGAACTAGGAAGACCTCTGCTGCTTTATCTGTCCATGTTGGATGGAGCCTTTGGCCGCATTTTGGGGCAATATGACGAAACTAGGAAGAAAGAGTAGGTGATATATTATCTTAACAAGAAGTTCACACCTTACGAGACCCAATATTCTCTGTTGGAACGCACCTGGTGTGCTTTGACATGGATAGCCTAGAAGTTGAGACACTATTTCGGCGCATACACTACATATCTCATATCAAGGATGGATCCACTAAAATACATCTTTCAGAAACCTATGCCTACGGGTAAGTTAGCAAAGTGGCAGATATTGCTAAGTGAGTTCGACATCATCTATGTGACTCAGAAAGCGGTCAAGGGCAAGCATTGGCCGATCACCTAGAAGAGAACCCCATAGACGGAGAATACGAACCATTGAAGACGTATTTTCCTGACGAGGAAGTGTCATTTGTAGGGTAAGATATTACCGAAGCATACGACGGTTAGAGGATGTTCTTCGACAGAGTAACAAACTTCAAGGAGTGGGCATCAAAGTTGTCTTAGTACCAGAAACCGATCAACACTACCCGATATCCGCAAAACTAAGGTTCCCGTGCACCAACAATATGATGGAATATGAGGCCTGCATCTTGGGACTGAGGTTGGCCATCGACATAAACGTTCAGGGGTTGCTGGAATTCGGAGATTCTAATCTATTGGTACACCAGGTACTAGGAGAATGGGCCACTAAGAACACTAAAATATTGCCATACTTGCATTGTGTACAAGAGTTGATCAAGAGGTTCACAGAGATAAAATTCAAACATGTTCCAAGGATTCAGAATGAATATGCAGACGCATTAGCCACCCTATCTTCCATGATACAACATCCAGACAAGAATTTTATCGATCGTATCTCGATAGGAATTTATATGCAGCCAGCTTATTATGATCATATTGAAGAAGAGTTCGACGGAAATCCATGGTTCCACGACATCAAGGAATACTTGGAAAAGGGAGAATATCCAGAGAATGTTACACACACGCAGAAGTGCACACTTCAAAGTTTGGCCAATCATTTCTTTCAAAGCGGAGGAATTATGTATAGAAGGACTCGTGACTTGGGATTATTGCTATGTGTCGATGCCAAGGAAGTATCTAGATTGCTCGAAGAAATACATGCCGGAACTTGCGGACCTCAAATGAACGGTATTCTTTTGGCCAAGAAGATATTAAGAGCAGGTTATTTCTGGATGACTATGGAGACAAACTGCATCAAATATGTTCAAAAATGTCACCAATGCCATATACATATTGATATGATACGAGTACCGCCCAACGAACTCAATACAACGTGTTCACCCTGGCCTTTCTCTGTTTGGGGCATGGATGTCATTGGACCAATCAAACCCGGTGCTTCAAACGGACACAGGTTCATCTTGGTGGCTATAGATTACTTCACAAAATGGGTTGAAGTCACTATAAGGCTGTAACTAAGAAGGTCGTAGCAGATTTTATCCGGGACCGCATTGTTTGTCGATTTGGAGTACATGAGTCAATCATTACTGGCAATGCCGCCAATATCAATAGTGACCTGATTAAAGCTATGTGTGAAATATTCAAGATCAAGCATCAAAACTCTACAGCATATAGGCCGCAAATGAATGGAGTCGTAGAAGCCGCCAACAAGAACATCAAGAAGATATTGAGGAAAATGGTGGACAACTATAAACAATGGCATGAGAAGCTACCGTTCGCTTTGCTCGGTATCGCACCATCGTTCGTACGTCAATTAGGGTGAGCTCAGCGATGCGGAATGGGTACGAAACTTGTATGAAGAACTAGCTCACATTGATGATAAAAGAATGAACGCAGTGTGTCATGGTCAACTTTACCAGAACACAATGGTAGGGGATTTCAATAAAAATGTTAGGTCAAGGAAATTTACACCGGGACAATTGGTGCAGAAATGGATCTTCCCACATCAGGATGAAGCAAAGGGGAAATTCTCACCCAATTGGCAAGGCCCTTACATGGTTCACCGAGTACTAACAGGAGGAGCACTTATACTTGCATAGGTGGATGGAGAGATATGGCCAAAACCTATCAGATGCAATCAAGAGATATTATGTTTAAGACTATATTTGCACTTTCTATTTGATGTAACCTGAACTACGCTTGACCTGATGCCCAATCTCATCGTTTTTAGGATCACCAAGGAATGTATCGCCAGAAGTACGCATTTAAACTGGGGCAGAATTTTGAGGAGGATCCTCAAAATTCCGAGTGAAAGAGGTTGCAATGTCTCAAAATGTGTCACGGTCTCCGATTCGAACATTACTTGTTTTATGCATCATCATATATTTTGAACAAACTGCATTATTATATAAACGATTTATCACAAACTCATACTTTTCGAAAATTTCATTTTTTGTAGTAGCCAGACGTTACCCAGGGTGACTCAAACAGGACCTCAAGTCAGGGGCGAAGGCTAAGAAAAGAATCAAGAGCATGAACCAATCTTTCCCCCAAACTCACGATTTTTCTTTGGATGCAGGCACAATGGACATAACAAGAACATTCGCAAATATACACATACAAAAAGATCACTATCTTCACACTGACATAAGTCGCCACAAACGCGCCAAGCTAAGAATCATTTTTCCCTTTTTGCATTTAATCGTTGCTCTTCCTGCATAAGGCTAAACACTGCCCTCATTCTTTGCATAAGGCTAATAACTACCTTCCTTTGCATGAGACTAAGCATTATCTCCATTCCTTGCATGAGGCTAAGAACTGCCTCCATTATTGCATAGGGCTAAATATTGCCTTTCATTGCATGAGACTAAACACTGTCTCAATTCCGTGCATGAGGCTAATCACCGCCTCCATTATTTCATAAAGCTAAGCATTGCCTTTCCTTGCATGAGACTAAGCAGTGTCTCCATTCCTTGAATGCGGCTAAGCAATGCCTCCATTATTTTATAAGGCTAAGCATTTCCTTTCCTTGCATGAGACTAAACATTGTCTCCATTCCTTGCATGAGGCTAAGCACTGCCTACATTATTGCAAGAGGCTAACCGCTGCCTTTCTTTGCATGAGACTAAGCACCGTCTCCATTCTCTACATGAGGCTAAGCACTGCCTCACCATTGCATAAGGTTAAGCACTGCCTTACCATTACATAAGGCGAAGCACTGCCCTCATTTCATACAAGACTAAGCCTTATCTCTTCTCGTTCTCGCATATGACTAAGAATTACATGTTTCCTCTATCAAACGATCGATATCACCGCATCTTTGCATTTCATGTGCTGAAATATCGCCACATTATCTGAAGGCGCCATAGTCTGAGGGCATCGTCCTCATAGCCTGAAGACATCATGCCATGGCCGGAAAATCTCTCAAAATTGCATATCATTATTCAAAGGCGTCATAGTCTAGAGGCACCATCCTCATGGCCCGAGGACACCATTTTATGCTTGCGAATCCCTTATCATACCCTTCATGGCCCAGGACGTCATGTTCTAAGGACATCATCCTCATCGTCCGAAGATAACTCTCATGGTCCGGAGGGAATATATATTCGCGTGCATCGTGTTTTAATTTTTGTAGGTAACTCGGGAGGTAACTGTTCTACAAATAAAAGCAATTCTCGCTACGATTTCTGTTCACAACGTTCATATCCTTTGATCACCTCAAACATAACCGACGATCAGGAATTGATTACCCTTTGTTTTATAACGGTTCAAATATTCGCTTTATACACCTGTAACGTTCAAATTCGCATCCATAGCTCTACCTAAAAGCATCCATTACTCACGACACTATCATATCCACAAAGATCCTTTTTGAAACACACGATCACTCTTATAATAACTCCATCAGTTTTGTTCGCCGTTGGATCCAGAACTACACACGGCCTGATTTTCGTAACACCGGAGATATGTAGGCAACTCAAGAACCAGGGTTAGGCCCCCATTTTTCCAAATACATCATTCCCCACTTATTTCGAACAAAATTGGTCATCATTTTCTTTACCCAACAACTCTTTTCGTCATTCCCGTGTAAAAGAGGGGCACTTGTTAATATCCAATTTTGTCCTCACTTTTTATAAATATCATGCATACTTTCAAAATATCATTTTTGCATTATTACCTAATTTACAAGGGTCATTTAAGTATTTTTATTATTTTTCATAAGTTTTAAAGCTTTTAAATTGATTTTCTTGCATTTAAATTGTTCAAATATTTATTAATTACCCTTTTAAATTACTTTGTGATGACTTAATCATTCTAATTTCATCATTTATATCTACATATTTGTTTTATAATATTTTACTTCATTTCATAAAATTACATTTATATTTTTAGGCTATTTACACAATTTTTGCAATAATAGCCTATGTCCTATAAATAATTACATTTATTATATTATTTATGCCAAAATATCATTTTTATATTTTTATGATGTTGAGTTATTATTTTCAAGCATTTTTTACAGCATAAATCATATTTTTACCATTTATTAGACGTTTTAATAATTTATTTTCAATTAAATTTGGGTATTTCAAAAGTTGGCCCAAAATAGGCTAATTTCAGACCAATTTAATGGCCCAAACGCCCAAAACCCTTAGCCTAATCCCCCAGCCCAAACCAAATAACCCCTTTAATTAACCCGGTCGGTACCCATTTTAAACGACCCGCCCCACTCTTTCATTCAATCCAGCCATTGATCTCTGAGATCAATGGCCCATAGGCCATCACTCATCTTTAAACTACCCAACCCCAAACCCTAACACCCATTTCCCTGAGACCGCCACCCTAAACTCCTCTCGTGCTCTCTTCTCTAAAAGAAACCCTAGCCGCCCCACTCAAATCCCAGTCCCAATCCGATTTTACATGGAAATTTTCCATGATTCCTTTATTTTCTTTCACACACGGAGATTCTTACCATCTTATAAATATTACAAGTATTTGGTACTTGATTATTTATGGAAGCTGAGTCATTGGTGTTTGTTCAACTCCGATTCTATACTATCTTCATGTTTCTAACCTGATACACTTACTAACAGCCCATATGGGTCCGATTCAGTGAGATCTTTTACTATTTTTGTTCTCTGTTTTGAACTAGGGTTTGCCGGATTCCTCCTAAATTGATTCTGAATCGATTTTGAATGTTATTATTTCCTTTTTATGTTTAATTGATTGTCTTTCCTTGTTTGTGTGTTTAATTTTGCTACTATATAAACCCATCCCCCAAATTCCCTTTAGAGAGACCTCATTACTGCTATTACTCTCACTATTCTCTTCTTTCACTCGCTCACTTACTCTGTTACACTCGAATATTTTCTGAAACTATTGAATTCTTGGTCGGCTGAAAGCCAAAGCCATATCATTAAATGGCCTCCTCCGGTGCAAGCACTGCTCGGAGCCCTTCACGAGGCTCTTGTAAACTCTGAAGCACTGGGGATTTGGGGTTCCACTGTCCTCTTTAAATTGTTGCTACTGAATCACTACTGATATTCTAAGTTCCTCACTCTTTTGCTCGTTTAACTTTGCTAATGGTTAGTGTCTATGCCTTTTACAATTTTAACTATCTCCCTTATGTTTGTCTATGACATGTGTGTTTTGTGTGCCAATATTGTTTGAAATTTCGTGAGTAAGCATGATTCAGTTTTCTTTGCTATTCATGAATCCCTGGTACTATGTTGATGTATGCTTTACTGCTATTCTATTGCCTTAGCGATGCTCTACAGTTCAATGTTCTCTAGTATTTGAACTTGATAGGCTTCAACATATGTAGTGTACTCTCATTATGTGTGTTTGACTTGAATGGATTCCGGCCTTCTTAAGTACTAATTGACTTTTATATTAACTTTGAATTTTGCATAGTCTCATCTGCCATGAGTCCCAGTATCACCTTAAACCTTCTTGAGATGATTGATGTCTTCCTTGAATTCGAATGTGTTTGTCGATTTTGTCTATGCCCACTAGCCTGCCTACTTTTTGAGTGTCAGTTATCTGTGATCATGCCTTCCTTATGTTTCATATACAAGCTGATAACTTTTCTTAAAATTAATCATGATCGTACGAGTTCTTGCATGCCAATATTGTTTAAGTTTTCAGACCAAGCATGAATTATGTTTATACCTTTAGTGAACCCCAGCAAAGTTTTATTTGTTCTGTGTAATCTTGTTATCATCCTACCATGCTAGTGTTAAATTTACTTGAGTCTAATGCCCTTGGGTAATCCTGGATGCATAACTCAACTTGCCATACCTGATCAACCTGCAGAATCTCGGTTTTATTTAGAATTAACTGAATACCTGCTAGTTACTCTGTCACCCCATGGAATTGTATCTATATGATTGTTCTGTAGGACTAGTTTCAAGCATGTCTTACTTTAAATCCTCCTGGTAAACCCCCTATATGTGAACTCCTACTGAATCAGTTCTACACCATGTTTGTCTTAAACCTTTATCTATTAAAACCTCTTTGAGAATTTTGTTCTATTCTTTTTCATGTGCTTATTTACCTCTGGGATATCATGTTTAACAAGTCCAGTTTCTTCATTAGCTATAACACCTAAGTATTCCCTCGTGTACACGTCTATGTCTGAAATTGTTTGAGTAATTTAATTTGCGTGGGTTGTTGCTTGTGACATTTGTCATTGGCTGTTGGGTAAGCAAGACAATTTTCTTCGCGTTTGGGCCTGATTTGATGGGTCATATGTGTTGTTGGACTTGGGTACTGGATTCAGGTGCATGCTAATCATCCTTGTGAGCTTGGGATTTAGGCCCGCTGGTAGTTCGGAGAGCAAGACTGTCGAAGGCCCAGAAAGTCGGAGGACTCCTTTTGTGTTGGGCTTATAGCTGTCCAATTATGCTTATGACTGTTTATTTTGTTTACATTATTATTTCGTCTGTAATAATTTGTAATAAAGAATAATGGGGAGATTGGTAAAAGGGGGTCGAGGTACTATAATACTTGCATGAAAGGGGTAGAAAATATGCCTATAGGGTCTATGTGTTCTATTTGCTATTACGTCTAGCATGTCCTATTTGTTGCACACTAATAAGAACCATGTCTATAGGAATCGCACACACTTCACCTAACTTGTCTAATACTCGTACATTATCTCAATCATGTTAGTAATCGCTATACTTGATTTCATGTCTAGCATTGTGCACTCTTAGACAACATGCCTATAGGATATTGATAATACATGTCTTCAATACTTTTGCTCATCTAAATATCATGACTATAGGATTCTAATCTATTACTTTTGTCATTTTCATTACACTTCCCCGCCTAGATGACATGCCTACAAGGATAAAGTGCTATAAAATCAGTTTCAATTGTTAATCGTTAGAAATCCTGCCTATAGGATGTCGCGCCCCCTTTTTTCCCTTTTTTGACGGGGAAGTCTGGGTTTCGACATTCATGGGGTAATAACTCATTTCCTTTTGGGATTTGGGTATTTGAAGAGTCGCCACCTAACAGATTATGGTGCGTTAGGGCACCTAGAGCGATTAACTCTCAGAATAGTTTGCATTACCAGAGATTAGGGTAAGGGCTCGAAATAACCTTGAGGGGAAGGTGTTAGGCACCCCTCTCGGTCCACAACTGTGGGTCCCGGCCGAACTTATACTTACGAATTAGTCCCTTAACAAATAAATAGTTGAAGCAAATAATTGAAAATAAAGCATGTTGGGCATTGTATAACTCAAATAATAAGACAAGAATTTAAACAAGTTATGTGCATAAAAAGGAAAGTAAAGTTTTCAAGCAAAGAGGATTTGGGAGAGAGGGGTCCTAGGTTGGTTAGCCTATAGGATCATATCACTACAATGCACGGTAATCACTCCTTAGAAAGGGGCTACGCGTGGCATTAGCACACCGGTCATCATATCCATATCTACCCTGCCCACCCCTTAATGGTTATTAACGCGAGTGTTGGGTAGCGATCTCTATTGCGTGCTGGTACCCGTCCCTTCTTAATGATCATGGAGAAAATTTAGGACCTCTACCTATAGGTGGTTCTAGACGGACCCTTAAGGTTTTAAAGGAGAAAATACTAAGGCGACAAGCAAGAACACATAGGACTTTGGCAAATAAAAGCATGAAATAGCATATAAGGGCTCAAGTTCACCTCCACAGATAATGCATGTAAAACAGCACGACTCAAACACAAATAAAGGCCATAGTGTTAATCAGTATCCTAGGACATGATATCTAAGCGAATATCAGAACACACGAGACATGTAGTTTATAAACTCAGGAGTAGGAGCCCTATCAGTTTGCCTACCGATTTTTTTATACCTATTAGAACGACATTAAGCAGTAAACACAATAAGGCAGTTTCCAGTTTTATAAGAGATTTGATTACCTAAGGCTTGCCTAGGCGTAGGGTGATGCACAACATTTATCAGAGTTATTAAAACCGTTTAGAAGTTATTTTACCTAAAGCATGTTGTTCTACGTGTTGCAAAGATATACAGGATTATGACCGGTTTTACTTAAGCAGGATAATCAAACGCGAGACTGTTTTTATGTCCTTTTTTTTCATGCGTCAGTAGTTCAACTAGGTGTGACTGAGCGAGTGTGAGCGTGATCCTAAAAACAGGGTATCTAATATGCACATAAAATGCAGAATGATTTATATGCAAAATTCCTAAAGCAGGATTTCTAAATGCACAGCATGATTGCAGAATTTCCTAAAGCAGGATTTCTAAATGCATAAAGGTTGCAGTATTGTAGAGCATGCGGTCAAGCGTATAGGAGTAGCAGTTTTGGTTTCAATGCCATTTTATCCTAGAAACAGGACTTCTAAAGGATGGCAAGAATATCAAAATGAGATGCTGAAACAGTAAACCTAAGAACATGATATCTAATGCATGACATGCTTAGAATGTATTGGTCCTAGACATGGATTCTAATGCGCATATAGGAAACGTAAACCTAAGGCATGGTTTCTACCCATTGATATTGATAACATATGTAACTACCCTCCCCTTTTCGCTAGCCAACCCCAATGTCTATTTACAAATAATCATTACAAACCAAATGAACAAATTACATACTGTAGATAAGAAAAAGAAGAATTTACGCTATAGGGAGCCTGAAGCAGGCCCAAGTAATTTCCCCAAACCTCTAATAGCCTCAAATGCCAATTTCACAGACTATATCATTGTCTAGGTGCGTCAGAGTTCCCTAAGGATCTCAAGGATCCTGGGCAGTGCTCACACCTAGACTTGGTAACCAAATTGAGTAAGTGCAGTGTGGAAGGGCCAGCTTCAGTGTGCCAGAGTTCAGAGGGTTCTCAAAAGGATCCCAAGGCAGTACACACACTAGAAGGGGCAGAACCTAGAGACTTAGGAACAGAGTGAGAGTGATTGACATAGTTTTGAAAGGGTTTTAGTAAGAAAACAGTGTTAAGAGAGACTTGTTTGAAACAGTTTTGTGGAGTAAAAGAGAGAGTCATGCAGTAAAACAACTCTGAAAAGGGAGAGTTACATAATTAGACAACAGCAGATCAAAAATAGAGCCAAACCAACTCAGCAATACTTAAGGAACACAAAACAAAAGGAACAAACCTACACACATGGGTGATAGGATTGGGGACACATAGAGCACATGATGGTAAACACAGAGGTCCACATAGATACAGAATCAGAAGCTCCTAAGGGGTTCATGGGATTGGGATACAGCATGAATCTTTAGAATTAACACAGAACCAAATAACTTTAGGGTACAAATTGTTTTGCCAAAGAGGGATTCATACTAAAACCAGTTAGACATAAAGAGGATCGAGTCACATTGACTACAGAAGATAAACATGCTGATCGTAAGGGGTAGTATATGACTAACACCAAGAGATTAATTACATGTTGAACGGCAGAAACATAGGTAGAAACAAATTAGGAACATGATGAACTGAAGAAGGAAAAGAAACATGTTGTTTTTGAGACTTTTGAAATCAGGACATACCAGTAAAGAAGACAGTAAACACAAAAGTGAAGGGGCAGGAGAGCACAATAGTCAGCCTTGGCTTGCAACCGGCTAACTCAGAGTAATAGCAAGTAACCAAAGAAAGAGAGCAGAAAGCTTTTGAGTGAGAGAGAGAGAGTTTTTTGAACCATAGTGTTCGTCTTTGTGTTAATGAGAGAGTATGTATATATAGTAGTTCGAAACTAGGTAAAATAAGGAAAGAATCACAATAGCACGGTAATTATGGAACTCGGAACCAATTAGAGCAAAATCAGTACAAGTACCCCCTTAAGTTAAGGGAATCAGTTCAAACGGTAAGAACAAGCAACAAATAAGGGAAGAAATCAATGTACAACCAATAAGGAAAGATTTCAAATATAGTAAGTATAGGGTGAACAATTAGGGCTGAGTTTCAGAAAAAACTCTAATTAAGGAGATAGTCAGTAAGAATAAAGTACCAGTGCAGACAAGGTAGGCTAATCAATCAAATTGAATAGAAAGTGTAGGAATCGAATGTCTAAAGGAAGGTCTTCTAATCAAACCATGAAACAGGGGATCCAGAATCAATCAAAGAAAAAGTCATGAGTCATGTTTTAGCATATAAATAGAGTAAGATAGGAATAGTCAGACATAGGAAGCAAAGAGGCAAGTCTTGAACAGTCAAGATGAACACAAACACATAGAGCTGATATAAGTTAGGCGTAAGAAACTCAGTAGAAGCATATTCGAGGTGAGATAGTCACAGAAACTCAAACGAGAACAGGCCAGTCACAGAAATCAAACGAAGAAACCTAGAAAATTAGGGCTTTCAACATAGGCGAGTTAAAGATGTGATAAACTCATAGAATCAGTAAAAATAATACAAGAAATAGAAGTTTAAACACAAAGAATCAGTTAAACAAAGTTCTAAAAAAGTTGCGAAACCCTAATTTTTAGAAGAAGGTGAAAAACACTCGAAATCAACGATTCTTGTAAAGAGTTCTAAGGACAGTGTAAAACATTAAAGAAACAAACTCAAATCGTCCTAGATCTTGTACAGATCTAGGAGATATAGGCAGAAATTAGGGTTTCAGAGGGAACCCATATAGAGATGAAAGAACCAATCTAGAATCCCAAGGATCGTAGAAAATACCGCACGATTCTGCCTGAAATCACATTGAAGTAGCCAAGAACAGACAAGTGACGAACCCTAGATGCAAGTCGGCATGGCCCTGGGCCCTTGAAGACCTGAGAGGAGGCAAACATGGCATGAGAGAAGCCATTGTAGGCTTAGGAGTTGATGGGAGATCACTAGAGAAGAAAGGTCAGTGGTTGAAAGGGGCTAGGGTTTGGTTGAGTTACTGAGAGAGGAGAGGAGATGAGAGAATACAGCGGCGGCGGGTTTGGGAGAATGAGTTAGGGTTAGGGTCGTTTAGGATTAAAAAAAGGAAAGGGTTAATGCGGGCCATGATTTAATTGGTTCTGGGTTGGGTAAGCGGGTTTAGGGTTTGGGTCGGGTACTTTGATTAGAAATTGGGCCGGGGTTGGGTTAAAATTGGGGCTAAGATTGAAATGCAATCTGGCTATATTTTAAATAGCCAATTTATCCCTATATAATTTATAATAAATTGTAAACAATTTCTACAAAATAATTTCATGTACTAAAATGATTTAAAATAGATTTTCAACATTTTAAAAATATAGAAGGTCAATTTTATGCATATAAATGTAATTATACATTAATAGGTCTAATATTGCAATTATATGCAAATTAGTTTTAAAAATATAAATGCAATTATAAAAAATGCACAAAAATATTTTAACCATATTTTGGCATAAACATAGAATTTAAATGACTAAATCACCACAACAATAATTTGAGGAATAACTATTGGAGATTTTATGAGTAAAAGGGAAGGAAATAAATCAATTTAAAATCTTTAAAATTATAGAAAAATTATAAAAAACCTTGTGCATGCTTATATATGCATATATATATGCTATTTTGAAAGTATTTATGCATATAAAAATATAGGGAAAAATTGGGTATCAACACCCCTCTCCGGTATTGGTTTCTTAGGGGCCTTATCCGCAAAGCGGTCTTGAGCCTTGGCAGAGACGAACCTGCTGCTATCAAAAGGACGAGTAGGAGCTGACCCGCGTGCCCTGGAATATCCAGCTTGATCGCTGGATGAAGCACCGGCGGTTTGGCATTTCCTGGAGGGAGCCATAGTAACTGGAAGAAGAATAGTATTAGCACAGCACAAAAGGTGTGACTCAACTGCGGTTACTCAGACTTCACCCNTACTAAAATGATTTAAAATAGATTTTCAACATTTTAAAAATATAGAAGGTCAATTTTATGCATACAAATGTAATTATACATTAATAGGACTAATATTGCAATTATATGCAAATTAGTTTTAAAAATATAAATGCAATTATAAAAAATACACAAAAAATATTTTAACCATATTTTGGCATAGACATAGAATTGAAACGACTAAATCACCACAACAATAATTTGAGGGATAATTATTGGGGATTTTATGAGTAAAAGGGAAGGAAATAAATCAATTTAAAAATTTTAAAATTATAAAAACCTTGTGCATGCTTATATATGCATATATATGCTATTTTGAAAGTATTTATGCATATAAAAAAATATAGGGAAAAATTGGGTATCAACATAGGATACCGTTACTAACCTTAGACAACATGTTTATACAATTAAATGTCGTTAATTCTGAGCTTTCAAACAATTTTACTGCCTCATTGCATAAACAATTTAGAGATCACGCCTATAGGGTTTGTAATACCTATAATCTGCAAATTCATTAGTCAGAAACAACAATGTTATTTGTACGATGCTGGAAATCAGAATCGCCTAGAAATTATGCCTATAGGACTTAATGACACTAAGTCTTAATTCTAGAATTGTCTACTGCCTAATATAAGAGTCTGTTTGCGTGCTTTTGTGCTTATGTGTGGAGGTCAACTTGAGCCTTTCATTGCAACTGTGTGCAGTCTTTATCCATTTTGAATGTCGCCTAATTTTATCATTTTGAGTAACCTAAGTAAAGTTTAGAACCACCTAATAGTAGGTACAAAGCCTCCTGGACCATAGGCATAGACGGGTAGTGCACGCATAGGATACGGTTTAGAATTGAATTAGAGCGCCTTTAAGTAATAACTTCAACATAGTAATCGGGTAGCATGAGATGATAGTCTGTGCCCGCTAAATAATATGAGAAACCCCTACCCTAAGGAAGTTGCAAAGTATTATTTATGTTGCACGGGGTGATCCTTTAGGCTAAAAAACTTAGGACCCCCCCCCCCCATCCTTTTTATATACTTGTTGTTCACACTTAGTCACAGATCGACGCAATTGTACTCCTCGTGATTTCTAAGGCTTGTATCAATTAGTCACATAGTTAATCTAATATCATAATAGAGTCTTCCACTTCTATATTTTTCTTTGCTCGCCTAGCTTAATTATCTAATCCACATAGTATAAAATTCGGCCAGGACCCACAGTTGTGGACCTCGAAGAGTGCCTAACACCTTCTCTTTGAGGTAATTTGAGCCCTTACCTGATCTTTGGTGATATAGACTAGTAAAATAGAGTTATTTGCAAATAGGTGCCCTAACTCACCTTAAAAATCGTTTGGTGGCGTCTCTTCTCTTTTAATACCCCATCAAGCCAAAATGCTTATACCTACAAAATACCCGAATGTCGACCATAAGCACGCTAAGTGCAAAAATACAGCCATAGGGAGACGGATAGCGCCATACGCTAAAAATCCCAAGCACAACTAAGGTGCAATAAATGACCTACATCTCGAGAGCCATCTTGTCCGTATAACACCACAAGCTACACGGGACCATAACACATGTGCGAATAATCAAGTCGTCTCACAGCCCACATCGCACAATAGAGTATGACATGGAACAGTTGACGACGAGAATAACATCCAACGCTCGAAGACTCCTCCATAAGAAATTATATGCCGAATGAACACATCCGACCTGACGTAGAGCACACACCCACATTAGACCCACTAACGGACCTCAAGCCGATTCTGATATACCATACTGGGCCACAACCTTCCAAGGATCCACGATGGCCCTATTTATGACACACACGAGCAGCCGTCCCAATCCGGAACAAACTCCCACAGTTCACAACCAAAGGAATAGAGAGTCTTCCAGGCATAAACTATCACATTAACGATAGTACCATAATCTCCATGCTTGGTTTCAATCTTTAACAATCAAGTGACTAATATATCACACTTATACATATTTCCCCGTGGGATACGCTCCCACACCTTCCTCAGGTATGCGCCTTCATACCACTAACAGTACCAATGCTGTAAAGCAAATCAAGAATCTGCAAATCAATACACAATGCCTCTTCCACAGAACACCATTCTCAGGCGACACTAAGATAATGCCAGCTTACTCTGAATATTTGAATTCTTCCCTGCTCATCCGAGCTCGTGACATTCTTATCAACATCGAGTCGCAACCTTGATCCTCAACTTCTAATTCCCATGTCGCTCACTGCACCTATCATGCCGCTACGCGAGAGTACAAGGATTCATCATAACCTCTGAACTACTAGTAGAATAATACTTCATCGGCTAGAAACCTTTCGCTTAACTCCTTTCAGAAGAACCATTGCAACACGCAATTGAATTCCCATAACCACAGAAAATACGAACCTCAAGTTGTGGTCTAAACTACTATAACACTTACGGGATCCATTTACACATAATAAGGTCGTAGGAGTCGAATACCTACCAAATCAAGCAAATTATGGTGGCTATCAAGCCCGTACTTACAACCACAAGCCACCTATATAACTTAACATACCAAATGAACTGATCATTTCCACAATCACGCCGATTCAAACTATTATTAACCAACCTAACTTCTTTCAATTTACTCTTGACTTGCCTTAGAAATAATAGTAGCTCCATTCAAAAACATAACGAACTCGATCAGCACTCATCCCGAGTGACCCGAATCACGAGACCACATCGTCCCAATACCCATGGACCATCATGTAGCAATGACCTCAAATAATGAAAATCGACAACGAAAGAGATAACGTGAACAATAACTTCAAATAATGGTAATCAACAATGAAAGAGATAACATGAACAATAAATTCAAATAATGGTAATCAACAATGAAAGAGGTAACATGAACAATAAATTCAAATAATGATAATCAACAATGAACGAGATAGCATGTAGCAATAAATGAGGCAACAAGTTCAACTAAATCATGAGAGCAATTTATCAATTAGGATGTAGAACGAGTGTTAATGAAATTATTCAAGGCATGTAAGGTTAGACTAATACAAATAAGAATAGATTGACTACGAGAAAATTTAGAACATGATATGGAATTTCAATTAAGGCAGGGAAATAGTCTAAGTAGACTAAACCGGTCAAATACCACGTACAACCTGTGTACCCACTTGTCACCTTGCGTACACGGCTTTCACACAGTACAAATGAATCAATCAATACCAATCCTAGACAAAGTTAGGCAAGACACTTACTTCAAATAGGCTAACTCAACCCTCCAAAATAGCTTCTTCCCTAAATTTTGCCTCCACGCGGCTCAAATTTAATAAAAATGACTTAATAATATCAAACAATGCAAGAGAAAATAATTACAATAAATAAAATTATGATCTTTACGTTTTTCGCATAAAGTCAACAAAAGTCAATGCGGGCCCGCCTTGGATTTCGAATCCAAGCTTACTCGAGCGAAGCCCTAGCCAATACAATCTCACAAGAATGAAAACTGACTCAATCAGAATCCGATAGCTCAACCAATTCGCCAAAACATCGCTCTTGGGTGTTCATAACCCAAGAGTCCAACCCACACTAGTTGGGTCCCATATCTCCCGCAATACTCCTCCAAAACTTGCCAAATTCAAGTAGGTTGTTCTCCTAATATAGGAGAACAGGACCCCAAAAGGAATCGGGAAATAAACGCCTCTAACTCATTTTCAATTTTTAAAATTTAGGACATAACCCTAGGTCTTGGTTTAAAGAATTAAATGAGTTTTCAATTAAAATCATGGATTAAAGCTTAAACCAAGTGAATGAATCAAAGAAAAATACTTAGGTTAAGGTTTAGACCTTACCCCATGGAAGAAACTTGAAGCACATTCTTGAATTCTCCCAATCCCAAAACTTTTAAGATGAGAAAACTCTAACAACATTTAATAGCCAAAAATACCCAGCTATTCTACCTCATTTCTTGTGCCAAAAAATTCCAAAACTCGCTTTTGATGCCTCCAATGTATACCTCCTGAAATTTCATTCAAGTTAGACTTTTGAATCACTCAATTTGACCCTATAATGAAGGAGATATGTTGGTTTCAATATTTGGAAATGGTGCAGATTTTTAAATACAAATTCAGTGGCAATTTCATAATTAATCTGAAAAAAATATGGCAACCCAATTCTTAGTAAAATGACCATAAATTCCTCATACGATGTCAAAACTTGATGATTTCAGTTGCTATGGTTCCAAAAGTACGATGCGGATATAATGGTTTAGTTGAAACACGAATCAAAGGTCGTCTGCTAAATATGGTAACTTTTCTGCTCAAATCAACGTCGAAACTGAAAACATCACCATACAACCCAAACTAATCAAAAACTCATCGAAGTTTAACCAAACTTTGTGGAAATCTTCAAAGTCATCATACAAACTTATTGGAATAATTAAAACTCGATTTCGAGTCCGTTTACCTAAAAGTCAAACCTTGGTCAACTCTTCCAACTTAAAACTTCTAAAACGAGAATCATTCTTCCAAATTAATCTTGAACCGCTTGAAAACCAAAACTAACCATACATACAAGTCGTAATACATAATATGAAGCTAATCAAAGTCTCAAACCACTGAATAAAATGCTAAAGCTCAAAACGACCGCTCGGGTCGTTACAGCCCTAGAAAGTTTTGAGCTTGTTTTTCGAAAGTTAGAAATTTGAAGAATTAGAGAGTTTTTAAGTTTGACTCGTAGTTGAATCTAATGATATTCGGCTCCAAATGTTTTTCTAAAAGTTAGAATGGGTTCGTTTGTTTTGTTTCGAACTTGTATGTAAAGTTTGGACATAATCTAGATTGGTTAGGCTTGAATCGGATGGTTGTTTGGAAGTTTGAAAGTTCTTAAACTCAAGAGAAGTTCAACTTGTGGTTTGATCTTCGATTCGTTGATGTGAAGTTTATAGTGTCACGCCCCAATCCTTGGGGAGCGCGACCGGCGCGCAACCGAGCGAACCTGGTCGAGCAAGCCTGACCAGCCTTTCCTACCTGACCCATCCAATATCCGAAGAAGAAATGCATCACCAATTATTAAACACGGGAGAGAGAGAGTTGTTATATAAATGCATAAACGTTGCTAGTTAAATTTTTACTTAAATACGACATGCCATAGTTAAGTTTCCAAAAGTACATACAGTTGACAATCTATTGGAGAAAAGTTTCAAAATACACCGTGATCCTATGACCACCCCGGCACCCACACATGAGCCACATAAACGTCTACAGAGCCTCTAAGGATACGAAAGACCAAAATGACAATGCCGGCAACAGGGCCCCGGCTATACCTCAAAATATGTAAATTTGTACAAAAGAAGAACTACAAAACCCCTGGGAGAAATGGGGGCTCACCAAGACTGCTGTGAAGAGAGAATGAGAGCACCACTATCTGCGATTGGCGTTATCACCAACGGAACCACCTACATCCATTCAAAGATGTAGCACTCCCGGCAAAAGGGACGTTAGTACTGTCGAATAGTACTAGTATGTAAGGCAAACATAATTCTTAATAGGATGAACGGTGAACACATAGAAGGCAATTATAACATCAACAAGTACTTCACAGGATTACAAGGAAACAACAAATAAGGTTCACATGGTTCCGGTTAAGTCTTTCCATTTCTTTAGGTTAATATTCTTTAATGCCAAGTGCCATAACCCATAATGCCACCGTGATTTTTACACGGAGTCCGGTCTCGACCCGACCGGCTAAGCCATCCCAAGTGAGACATATCCAAATTCATAATGATAACGGAAGTCCCACATAAATGTCACCATGTGTACAACATGGCGTCCGATCTCGGCCCGATCGGCTAAGCTATCTCACTTGGGACATAACCTCTTTCAATTATCCATTTCATTTACATTTCTTTCCATCTTTCATTACTTGACACAAGCAGCCCCATTTATTAAGTAGTTCTTGGCACTTGGACACGTTTTATAATTCGAGTCTTTCTCTTTATTATTTGCCCAAATATCGTCAATAACCATGTCAACAAGTGCTATCATATAATATAAGGCATGCGCACACAAGGAAAGGAAAGAAAACAAAAGGAAAGCTTGGAGAACATGATCACATTTTCAAATAGCATGATTTCATGGCAACTCTTAGAACAAATATGGAACATAAATCTTTTACCCCAATACATAAAGGCAAACCACTTAGTATGATCAATTCAGAACTCACGCCAATTATTCGGACACCAAGAGTTCAATACTAAGAAGAAGAGGGTTAGCCATACATACCTCAATGGAGCCTTTTTCTTAAATTCTTACAATAAATTCCGGGACTCTTAGCCACCTCGATCTATTTTATGAGAATTACAAGTTGATCCAAAAATTAGAGAGATAATCAGGATTCTAGCTCACTTGAGCATACTCTCAAGCACTAAGTGTGCATCATGAATTTTAAGGTCTTTTCTGAAAAATTCTATCATCTTACATCCCATTTGTTACATTCTTAGCTCACAATCTCCCCATACCCTCTTATCATACATGCTGCAAGACAATTAACCCTTATACCCATGAACCCATTTGTTAATTACTTATTTTAGTAGGAATTTCGAAATCAAAGGTTAAAGTACAAGTTCTTACCTCTTAGGATGAAGGCCTAGTAACTTTACTTGGTAATCTTCAAGGATTTGGCAAGGATTGAGTAGAGGCTTGGTGGGGATCACTTTCTCCCTCTAGAACTCTTGCTCTCACTCTAAATGTAGTAGAAATTAGCTCAAGAGGGTCTAATGGGGTGATTTTAACGGAATGGGGTCGGGTTTTAAAAGTTAGAAAATAGGAGCCCCGACTCAATCTGCGATCGCATATGCGACCGCATAACTGATATGCAGCCCGCAAAAGGGACAGCAAAAGTGGCCTCAAGACCTGGATACGCTGCCTGGGTATGCGACCAATATGCGGTCCGCATACCTGTTTTGGCGATGGCATAATGCACCGCAAAACTGCCCTATACAAAAATTCCAAGGAGGCTATGCGACGACTATGAGGCCTGCATATCGATTATGCGATCACATAATTGGACGCATAGTTGTTCTCAAATTGGCCAACATACTGACCTACTCTGCGGCAGATATGCGGCCCGCATTGTTATTATGCGGCCGCATAATGGGCCGCAGAAACGGGCTCTTCTGAAAAACATTTTTCCTTAACTTTTTAATGCACATATCACCCAAAAAGGTCTGAGCCGCGCTTAGCTTGGCACTACAAGTTTTCGGGTTTTTGGGTAAAAATTTTACGGGTCCTTACATATAGTATGTGTTTGGAGGCTTTGGATAGGTCCGGGTAGTATTTACGAACTTATTGGTATAATTGGACGGGGTCCCGGGTGGCTCGAGTGAATTTCGGACCACCTGGAGTATTTTTGGAGTTGGTTGATGTGCTGGTTTTGATGTTGATCGCGTTCACGAGGGGAGTCTCGTGTTTGGGATGAAGGATTTGGAGCTGAGAAAGATTCTTCGCGTTCGCGCCGCCATCGTGTACGCGATGGCTTGTGGATTTGTTCTTCGCTTTCGCATTTGGAGGGCCGATTTAGCCAAGAGAAGTTGGGAGTTGGGGGCTTTGGCCTTTGCATTCGTGAGGGCTTAGTCGCGTTCGTGTAAGAGGCTAACAGGGAAGCGTTACGTTAGCGAGACGGGCTTTGCGTTCGCGAAGAGGAATTTCAGGCATAAGCATTTTTTGTTTCGCGAATGCGAGATACGGACCGCGCTCGGGAAGAGTACCTCTGGACAGAATATTTAAATTTTGTATTTCGGGATTTTAGTCCATTCTCTCATATTTTGAACACTAGACTAGGAGAGGGGCGATTTTGCTTGGATATTTTCACACAAGACTTTGGGGTAAGTGATTTCTACTTATTTTTAATATTACTTTTAAAATCTACATGGATTAATAACACCCAAAACATGGATTTTTGAGGTAAATTTAGGGGTTTTCCTCACAACTTAAAAGAGGAAAAATTAAGGATTTGAGCTAAAATTTGGACTTGAATTTGAAAACCAAATATATATTTGGACTCGTGGGGTTATGGGTAGTTTGGATCTACTCATTGACTCGGGTTTTTATCATGTAGACCCGAGTTAACTTTTATTGACTTTTTGGGAATTAATCAAAGATTTAAGCTTTTTTGTTTGGAATTGATTCCTATGACCTTGTTTTTTGATATTTTTGAGTTGTATTTGACTAGATTCGAGACGGTTAGAGGTGTTTTCTAAAGAAAAGACAATTTCGAAGGTTGATTTGGGCTTGCTAAGGTAAGTATCTTATCTAATTTTGTGTGAGGGAATAACCCTTAGGATTTGACCCTATTTGTCTAATTGTAATGTGTGAAAAGCAACGTGTATGCGAGTGACGAGCGTATATGCGGGGTGCTATGCATGATTTATGACCGGATTCGACTTTAGCCTTCTATTATGCCTTATTTTGATTGTGTCCTCTATGATACATGTTTAATCGTTTGTATGACTACGTTTACTTATCCTTTCATACTAGAGACCATGTTTAGTTATATTATCTCCTAGTTTTCCAAGATGGGCTATTATGAAATTATTGGTATAACTGATTTAGCCGTAGTCATATTTCACATCTTGAGCACATATCCGTACTTTATTATTGTTATTATTATTATGTCCTTGTACACCTTATTGATTAATTGTGAGCATATGTCTCTTTATGATAAATTGGTATATTATATTGTTATGATTATAGCACATATGAACATATTGAGCGGGTTGGGTTGGTGTTGGCACGAGGTCTCTTCCATGCGCATATTGTGGTGTTGATGGTATTGTGGCACGAGGTCTTTGCCGTGCAGCTATGATGATATTGTTACTGTTTTGCATGTATATATTATATTGTGCAACGTGTGAATTTGGATCCACCTCCTAGGTTCGCCCTCTCATGTTTCTCTCTTGACGACGTACACGCGTATTATGATAAATTGGCTGATGTTAGTGGATTCTAATATAGAATCCGATGATGGAGAATTTTAAGCATAAATATGGAAGCTTTAACCATGCAAGTGAATCATTTATGCCTTATTAGGAATTTTGTGAGCTTTTATGTTGAATTTATCATGCTATTATATGCCTTTATTATTTGTATGTGACTCGATTGTCAAGGTTGATTTATCTATGTTGAGTTAATATCTCTTGATTTGGTAGTTGATGATATTGCATCTTGTTATATTCTTGTTGTGAGTATTATAGTTGCACATATACTTGATTAGTGAGTATCACATGATTTTAATCTCGTTACTATTTCACCAAGGTTAGTCTTGATATTTACTAAGTATACGTTATCGCGTATTCATACTACATTTCTGCACATTTTGTGCAGTTTCGGCCGTTGGCAGCAACAGATCTTAGGAGTGAACATTGTTTGCCGATAGAGAGGATTTAAGGTAATGCTGCATGATCACTGCAGACCCTTGATGTCCCCTTCCCTTATCTTCATACTATTATTCATAAATTCAAACAATATTGTACTATTGAGACATCTTCTTGTATTCAGTTTTAAATCTCATGACTTTGTACTACTTGGTTTTGAGAATTTGATATTATGGTATTTGTGTATTAGCTATTGTTTAAGATTTATTTTGCTATTTATGTTATTTCGGCCATATTATATCTTGTTTCATTGTTTTGCATCTTTATTTCATGTTGGCTTACCTAGACCCGGACATATATTGGGGGTGACGTATATGCGAGGTGACGAGTGTATATATGTGCACCATGGTTATTCATGATCCCGGTAGATCTAAGGTTATTATATGCCTTGTTTAGCTATCATGCTTCTTGATATCATGTTCTCTCAATTTGTATAACTACGTGAGCTGTTATTCGTGGTAGAAATCATGTCTAGGCTATTTGCTTATTTGTTGAGGCGTGATAGGGCTATTTTTGCTATGTTGAGTTGTTTGCCTTAGCCGTATTCATACTTTTTAGTCACGATATCATATCCATGTGTTATATCTCTGTCTCTGCATACTTTCTATATATTTTCTCACATGTTGTTGGTATCCTTGTGCGTGACACGAGTTTGAGCTTAAATGTAGCACGTTGGTATATTTCGTGTGGTATATTGAATTATATTTCTGTGAGATGTTGGCATACAGAGACTTAAGCGGATTGATGACTGATCTTGGGTCATAGAGCCGTGTTGATATTGATAGTGAGGTGACACATGCGCCAGACCCCATGTTGGGGTGTGTGGTATTGATAGAGAGGTGACGCGTATTCCAGGCCCCATATTGGGCTGAGTGATATTGATCGTTGACTTAGATCTTATCAACGCTTGGACTAGGATCCGCCCATCCGGAGTCAGGTGATAACCCACGTTACTTTGCCTTCTGAGTAATATGTGCTTAGTAAAGGGCTTATGCCCCGTACAGTGCTGAGTGTGTGTGTGTGTGTGTGTGTGTGTGATATGATCCACGGGCAATTTTCTAGGCACCGTGAGAGTGCTAAGAGTATGATTAAGGGGTACCTATGCTAGACACTATTAATGTGCTGAGATGGTGTCTACGTGATGATTTAACTGTGAAATTATTGATTTGGCATGTATATTTGATATGCAGGTATAAAGTTATATTTTTCTCATTCTATTTGGTGTTTGATGTCTCTACTTGATATTTAGAGCTTGAAAATCACAGTTTACCTTAACTAATCTCCGTCTCAGTGATTTATGTGGAAAAAGCTGATGCCATGACTGATATTCCCGAAAAGCATGTCTATTTATCTTTTATTATTTTAGAGTTGAAGTTGTTATTATCTGAGCTGCTTTTTCCCTATATGCTTTTATTCTGCTGTTATTATTGTTGTTGGCCGTGGAAAGTGAGCAACGGACCTTGCCAATCTTGTCACTACTTTCATCCTGATGTTAGGCTTGCTGCTTATTGAGTGCATGTGGTTGCTCGTACTCATACTATATTGTGCATTTCATATGTAGATCCACGTGTTGCTGATCATGGTAGTTGCCCGTGAGCCGGATCTGGACTAGTTGGAGATTTCAAGGTAGCACTGCTATTTCGTTCACAGGCCTTAAAGCCCCTTTCCTTTTTTCATGTTGTCACTGTTTAGTCTTTTCGGACAATATTGTATTGGACTCAGACCTTGTATTTACTTATTTTATAGAGCTCATCTACTCGGTGACCCAGATTTTGGGATGATTTTCAGTTGTATCGCTATTTTGACTTCAGTTATTTATATTAATCTGCATTTGAGACTAGTTAATGCTGTTATTGAAGTTTATTTATGCGTATTGGTTGTTGGTTTGCCTAGCGAGCAGTGTTAGGCGCCATTACGACTCCGATGAAAGTTTGGGTCGTGACAACTTTATATTGTCCCTTACAAATTTTTTTGTAGGAGCTATAAGGCCAATCAATTCATCACCAAATATCTAAAAGATCAAAATATTAAAATCTTGTATTTGTGTTATTTAACAAATCGTAATAAAAGTATTTTGTGTTTTTTATTTTATTTTTAGTATTAGGTTATAAAAATAATAATTTGCATAAAATATTTCTACAGAAGTTTTCAAAATTCAAAGTTACGCATTTGAGGATTTTTACGGGGCATGATTTTTTTCTTTGTTGAACTAGCAAAATGGGATTAATATTGATCGTTTTTGGAAACTTATTTTTTTTAAATTTATATTAAAACCCAAACACATTGTTTTAATGCATAATAGTTATATGATTTTTTATAATTGTATACTCATTAAAGTAAATAGAAAAGTTCAAAAAGGGAAAGAAAAGGAGGAAAACAAGAAGGATAATTTGCAAAAAAGAGGAGAAGAAGGGAGGAGGAAGAAAAAATATGAGCACCCTTCTGCTGTAATCCCAATTAACTTTGCTCGCCGGCTCTTTCTCTGGGGTTTTGTTTGGTTAAAACCCCAGCGGTCTTATCCTCCTTCTTCAACTTTCTCAGAAATGCTACTACTCTCCCAATTTCATGCGCTATAACACCAACGTCTTAGCCTTCATCACCGCCCTATTATGTATACTACTGCTACTACTACTCCATTCTTCACTTCCCCTACTCCTCAAAATCCATTCTTCAATCGCCCTAATAACCGAATCCGCTTGAAAAAATTCCCTATCAAATCTTCCTGTGAAGGAGATAAACCCAAAAATTCTCTTCTACTTCCTATAACTTCAGCTCCAGCTAGACTTCTTCTAGAGTGTTCTATCACCAAAAAAGACACAATAATACCAGATAGGTATAATAATGGCCAAAATCTTCTGAAACCCATTGTAAAGCCTTTAGTCTACACATTATTCTCTATTGCTTTTGCATTCTGCCCCATTCTAGGATTTCAATTGCCTCCTGCTATTGCTGCTCCGCCCGCTGCAGCTGAGCTGATTAACAAAACAAAAAAGAAAGGTAGTAGTAAAGGGGAAGAGAAGGATGGCACTAGACATGTATATTCACATTGTACTAAGAGATTGTTAGAGACTGTCTCGGGGTTGCTTAAAGTGATAGAGGAGGTGAAGTCCGGTAAAGAGGATGTAAAATGCGTGGAGGGAAAGCTAAAAGATGTGAAAATGAAGAGGAAGGAGTTGCAAGAGGAGATCATGAATGGTCTCTATGTGGAACTGAGATTATTAAATAGCGAAAAAGGCGTGTTGGTCAAGCGTTCGGAGGAGATTATTGATGTAGTGCTGAAGATTAAGAGGGAGGAGGAAGGTTTATTGAAGAAGGCTAAGGGAAATGAAGATGCAGTAGTAAAGGGAAAAGTTGCGATATTGGATGAGGAAGTGAGACGGAGTGAGGAGGAATATAATGGATTGTTGGAAAGGATTGCTGAGATAGATGATGAGATTATGAGGAGAGAAACACTTGCATTGAGCATTGGTGTAAGGGAGCTTGCATCTATTGAGAGGGAGTGTGAAATCTTGGTCAAGGAGTTTCTAAGGAAAATGAGGCTGGAAAGCATCAAGAGGTAAGACAATATTGAAATTTTAGGTCTTTGCTACAAGTAATGATAGCAAACAAGCTGTGCTTCTTTTAATCTAACACCTGATATTGGCATGGAGCTCTTTTGTTTTATTTGTGCACTCAGGTTCAGGGAAATCTTGGGATGCAACTGCCCCTGTGCACGTACTAATTTAGTTGGCACCTAAAACATATAGCTCTGTTGTGAACTGATTGTTTTTTCCTTCTTTTGAGGATTTAACCTTGTAAATTGTTCTGGTGTTTTCCTGGAATACCTCATCTAGATATTTTGTTGCTTAGTTCGCTATTATGTTAGCTAGAATTTAAGTCCATCTCCAATTTTACTTGTTCCCTGGTCAGCTAATCTACTTTATGCTGGTGACTAAATAGTTGACATTTAGCATGTTATTCTTGTAGGCTGTAGATATCCTTTTGTTCTTTAGAAGAGGTTAGTTTTGTTTAATACTATTTGTAACAAAACTTGCTATCTGATATTGTTTGTGAACTATATTGTTCCAATCATTTAATATACTTGTGTTCTATGTGTTTGCAGTGTGCCTGAAAACTCTCTCACCAAGCTTTCTAGATCTGAGATAAAAGAAGAGCTGCAAACTGCCCAAAGACAATTATTAGAGCAGATAGCTCTACCCAGTGTTTTGGAAAATGAAGAGAATGTACTCCTTTTTGATCAAGACTCTATGGTATTTGCTCAGCGAATAGAACAAACACTTAAGAACTCCAGAGAGATGCAACAGAGTCTCGAGAGTCGTATTAAGAAAAAAATGAAGAGATATGGTGATGAAAAACGTTTTGTTGTAAACACGCCAGCGGATGAAGTTGTTAAGGGTTTCCCTGAGATTGAATTAAAGTGGATGTTTGGAAACAGGGAGGTCATAGTTCCAAAGGCCGTTAGCCTCCATTTGCATCATGGTTGGAAGAAATGGCGTGAGGATGTTAAAGCAGAGCTCAAGAGGGATTTGCTGGAGAATGCTGAGCATGGTAAAAAGTACATGGCTGAAAAACAGGTAAGTTTTGCTGAAATGCTTAGATATGCCTGCTTATGTTAGGTAGTGCAATCATCCGCTTCTACTTTTGCCTTTCTATTACTATCAGTTTGATAATTTATCATTAAATTGATCATCTTGGAATTCCTCTTGTGGTTCATCGCTATCCATAGCTTATCTTTTCCTCTGTAGTAAGAGTTACTTTGTATCTAATTAGCTAGTGTTTCTCAGTAACTGTTTGTCTCATATCTTGGCTTCGATTTTGTGATCTAGAAGTGTGAGACTCTACATAAGTGAGGGGTTGGTACATTATAGATTGTGGGGTTGTGGTCTCATGGCTAAATAGGTGCCTGTTAGGTTGGATGATTTTCCCTAATAAAGTTCACTTCTACTCGAGGGATAGCTGGTTTTCCTGCCAAAACTGCTGTATTGGGTATCAGCAATCAGGAGAGAACATGAAATACTGCACCTTTAGAACTTGTATTAACCGATTTCATGGTCTAATCTTGAATGCTCCATTATGTGCCCCAATGAGGATAGACAGAAGAGCAGTCTAAAAAAAATAAGGATAGGCAGAAGAGAATCACATCACCAGCTATTTTTATGCTCTGGAGCAACCTATAATCGGGTTTCAATGGTAGAATTAGCTGAATATATGGATACTAACCTATGCCTATGCCATCCGGCCCTCTCCCCAGAGGAGAAATAAAATCTAGCTCATTAGGAATGCTTACAGGTTACAGTTATCTTAGAATGAGATCCTTCTGTTTTTAATTTTCCTGTTTGTTGGGCTGAGGGTGGGGATTACCTTCTGTGAGATCATATAAATGTGCTCAGATTGTGACTGGTACATGCTGAGGATCAATCTATAGGAATTTTCTAGTCCTTTTTAAAGATAAATGATGCTCCTGCAAAACACCCATTGACAGAACTAGAATTGCCAACGGCAATAGTTCATTTTTTTTTTCATTTTGTTACAGGATTTTTGGGGCTTTTGTTCCTTTGATATTTCACTTAGATATTTCACTTAGATAACTCTACAAACCAGTTTTCTTCATTTTGACTAAGTTCACCCTCTAAACCATTGAAGAATCGGTTGTTGTGCGCTAAAAGGTACTTACAAATTTTTGCATCAAGAACCCTCTTTGTAGAGAGCCATATTATTTTGTGGATTCGCTGCAATTCGGTGTGCAGCTTGCCTATAGGGTTTCCCTAGTCATTTTATTTGCCTTATATGGAAAAAATGAACGTAGCTCAAGAAGGGGAAAAGAAACTTTGCTCTTTTTTATGATGACTATTAGGTGTTTATATTACTATTTGACTTGCAATAGACTGTTCAAAATGATAAAACTTTGAACTATTTATTTTTTAGTTTTTAAATCGGTAAAGATAACTTCTATTTTCTCTGTCCGGGTTTAGTGTCATACTTTCTGTTTTAGTCTGTCCCGAAAAGAATGTCATACTTCCTTATTTAGAAATAATTTGATTTTAAAGTTTTTATTTACCCTTAATGAGATGATTTATAACTGTACATATATCTATGGCTTATTTTAAACCACAAGTTTGAAAAATCTTCATTTCTTTCTTAAACTCCGTGTCCAATCAAACACCACCACATAAGTTGGGACAAATGGAGTATATTAAGAACCAACATACAGGTACTACTAGGAAACATAAAAGCAAGGCAAAAAGAGCTCTTTACAAATTATGCAATGAGCAAATGAAGTTAAACATGGTGGTAGGGTCAGAGACATTTATATCAGCCATGTTACACCAGAAATTAAGCCCCCAAAAAATGTGTTTGACATGTATAACATTGTTCTTTCTTGCTTTCTAGATGCACCACCAGACTGCAGCTGGAATAGTCTTCCATTTGTTGTTCGAAGAGCATTGTGTACCTTTCCCGTGCCATCACGGCAAAAATTATACGACTTTTTTGGGCATACACCAATCAATTCCCAAGATGTTAAGAATAAAATCCCAATTTTTTTGCAGTTAATTTGTAATGGAGAGATGGGTGTTCTATATGCTCTTCACATAAGAGACATCTGGTACAAAGCTGCAGCCCTTTTCTGCTGGTTGCTTTGCATGAGACAAGCCTCTTTGGCCACCAACCATGAGAGGCACTTCACCTTGAGAGGCTAAAACTTTCCAAATGATCTTCCAAGGCCATATGACACACTGTGGGGATGTATGGGTAGATATAGAGTACAAGAACTAACAGAGAAGCTGCTTTTTGGATGCCCATTAAAGACAATCAGAGTTGAAAGAAACCACATGATATATGCTTAAACTTAGAATGTCTAATAAGGATAGGTACCTGTATAATTCCCAATTATTTAGATTCTTTTTGACAAACCAGCCATTGCCAAATATCATGCCAAAATCTTGTGCTCCTACCATCGCCTACATTTAGAATAAAGTTCACAAAGGAAAATTCCCATTTGGCTCTAATTTTTTGTTTTCCCATACCAAGTGGGGGAGGGGAGGAACATATTTGGATATTCAGGGATTGAGAAGTCCGTAATTAGTGCATATTACGACTCTCTAAAGAGCATTTTCTTCTTG
Organism: Nicotiana attenuata; assembly: GCF_001879085.1. Taxonomy (NCBI): domain Eukaryota; kingdom Viridiplantae; phylum Streptophyta; class Magnoliopsida; order Solanales; family Solanaceae; genus Nicotiana; species Nicotiana attenuata. The sequence continues at coordinate 95,357 of NW_017671714.1, read as the reverse complement.
ATTGAACCTCCAAATCCACTTGCAGATCAAACTGTTGCGTTGTTAAGTGCCTTCAATTCTCTAACCCCCAACCTTCCTAGTTTCCTGCTTTTTGTGACGGTCTTCCACTCAACCAAATTGTAAGTCTTCTTTTCTCGATAATCTTGCCATAGGAAATTTCTCTGTATTATATCCAACCCCTTAGAGGCCTTTTGAGGCATAAGAAATAAATCCGTGATACTTATAAAAAAAAAGAATGAAATAAACCATAATATATATGGGTATAGACGTATAGTATCCGTCACACGGTAAATGAGAACTAATTTACCTCCTGATGAAAGATATTAATGTTTCAATTTGGCAACTTCTTATTCGAATGAATAGTTGGTAGGATTTATCAAACTACTTGCCATTACATTTCAAGCATTTTGAATGACCTGCTTGTGATATTCTTAGTTCTGGTGGGTATAGAAAGATGTAGTAGTTAATTAATAGATATGCTGAGCTAAAAGGTTGTCTAGGACCCTAGGTCCCATACAGGCTATTACAAGTTGTTGGCTCCTGTCATCTTTGTCCCAACAAATACCATTGCCAGATTAGCCGTGCAACTTCATCCTATTAATTGAAGATGCTCCATTTTAAAATTTCTCCGAGAAGGGAGGGGGGAGCTATTTTAAAGAGGTCAAGAGGAGCCATGTTCTCTTTACTTAATGGAGAAAGAAAATTGAATTTCAGGATATTTGGGGAGCTTTTGAGCCTCGAGATCCTTATTGGGTTTTTGCATCTAGTAATTGGTACATCAATTATTTCATGATTTATATAATGGAAGTTTGTTGCCGTAATCTTTTGGTTCTATTTGAAACTTTTAAAACTTTGTATGAAGAACTGGAGGCCAAAGGCAGGGATAGGAAGCTGTACAGGTTGCTAAGGTGAGAGAAAGGAAGTTCCGCGACCTGGACCAAGTGAAGTGCATCAAAGATGAGGACGACAAAGTATTGGTGGAAGAGACACTATTAGACGAAGATGGAAGGCATACTTCCATAAGCTCTTGTAGGAACATTGTGATAGGTGATTTGGAGCACTTTGAGAGTCATCGAGATTTTGGATATTGTAGGCGTATTAAGGCTGAGGAGGTTGTTGGGGGCTATACGCAAGATGAGCAGGGGTAGAGCAGACGAATTTCAGTGGAGTTTTGGAAGTACGCAGGCAAGGACGGTGTGGAGTGACTTACTAGGTTGTTTAATGTCATTTTTAGGACGAAGAAGATGTCTGAAGAATGGAGATGGAGTATGATGTTTCCCTTCTGCAAGAACAAGGGCGATATCCAAAATTGCAATAACTATAGGGATAACAAGCTGCTAAGCCATACCATGAAAGTTTGGGAGAGGATGGTGGAAGCGAGGGTGAGGATGAATGTGTCTATTTTCCAGAACCAGTTCAGATTTATGACTGGGAGTTCGACTATGGAAGCAATTCACCTCCTTAGGAGATTGGTGGAGCAGTATAGAGAGAGGAAGAGGGACCTGCATATGATGTTCATCGACCTAGAAAAAACATATGACAAAGTTCCGAGGGAGGTCTTATGGAGATGTCTGGCCTCCAGACGTGTTCCTGTAGCTTACATTAGGGTGATTAAGGACATGTACGATGAAGCCAAGACTCAGGTAAGGACGGTGGGTGGGGACTCATAACACTTCCAAGTTGAGATGGGGTTGCATCATGGATCAACTCTTAGTTCTTTTTATTTGCTTTGGCGATGGACGTTTTGACGCATCACATTCAAGGGAAGGTGCTATGGTGGATGTTGTTTGCTGATGACATAATTGATTGACGAGACGCGAGGTAGGGTTAACGCAAGGTTGGAGGTTTAGAGACGAACCCTAGAGTCAAATGGTTTCAAGTTGAGCAGGATCAAGATGGAATACTTGGAGTGCAAGTTCAACGATGTGACTCATGAGGCGGATGTGGACGTGAAGCTTGACTCACACGTCATCCCCAAGAAAGCTAGTTTTATGTACCTTCGGTAATCTAAGATAATGAGGAGACTGATGATGACGTCACATATCGTATTGGAGCGAGGTGGATGAAATGGAGGCTCGCATTCGGTGTTTTGTGTGACAAGAATTTACCTCCGAGACAAATGTAAGTTCTGCAAAACAATGATTAGATCGACTATGTTGTATGGGGTAGAGTGTTGGCGTGTAAAGTAATTCCACTTCTAGAAGATGAAAGTGGTAGAAATGAGAATGGTGAGATGGATGTGTGGGCATACCAGGAGAGATAAGATTAGGAAAAAAGATATTGAGGACAAGATGTGAGTGGTCTCCATGGAGGACAAGATGCGGGAAGTGAGGTTGAGATAGTTCAGGCATGTGAACAGAGGGCACTACTGCCCTAGTTAGTAGATGCGAGAGGTTGGCCGTGGTGGGTATAAGGAGAGGTAGAGGTAGGCCAAATAAGTTATGGGAGGAGGTGATTAGGTAGGATTTGGCGCAACTTCAGTTAACCGAGGACATTGGCCCTTGGTAGGAGGGTGAGAAGGTCGAGGATTAGGGCAGAAGGTTAGTAGATAGTTGAGCGTTTTTCTTTGCCATACCATTAGCATTATTGATCTTGTATTCCCTTATGCTTATTTTTCTATTACCACATGTTCTGGTTTTTTAATACTATCCCTAGTCTTGCCTCTTTCGCTTCGATTTATCTATTATCATGTTGTTGGTATTGCTTCATGCTATTGCTTTTTTCTCATATTTTCTCGTGCCGAGGATCTATCGGAAACAACCTCTTTACCCTCACAAAGGTAGAGGTAAGGTCTGTGTGCACTCTACCCTTCTCAGACCCCACTTGTGGGATTTCACTAGGCTTTTTTTTCTTTTTTTCTTGTTGTTGTTGCTCATTGCTTGTCTCAGTGCAAGATACCATGTCCTCTCGTAAGGTGGAATTTTTTAATAATTATTTCCAAATGCTTATTATAGGAAAGGATCCTCCTGGATCGGGATAGAGTGGTGGCAAAATCATGGTACAATGAAGAAAGAAATAGGTGGGAGATGGATCCTGTGGCTGTTCCCTATGCCGTGTCCAAGAAGCTTCTTGAGAGTGCTAGAATCAGACATGACTGGGCTGCCATGTATGTTATGTTGAAGGGAGATGACAAAGAGTATTATGTTGATATCAAGGTATGATGCTCTATTTGCAGTGATTTCTCTTTCTGATGTAAATATCTGTCATTGGTTTTTAACCTCATCATTTTTATTCCAGGAATATGATATGATTTATGAAGATTTTGGAGGTTTTGATGCCTTGTACCTGAGAATGCTTGCTTCAGGTATCCCGACTGTGGTTCAGCTGATGTGGATTCCTTTCTCAGAACTGGACTTCCGCCAACAATTTCTCTTGGTCACAAGACTCTGTCTTCAATGTCTAAATGGATTGTGGACTCTGAGAATTGTTTCTCGCGGAAGAGACTGGATTGTGGAGAAAGTTAGAAACATAAATGATGACATCATGATGATGATTGTTTTCCCTACTGTGGAATTTGTCATCCCTTATCGGGTATTTATATAGCTTGCAACTTGACCCTGTTGATTGTTTAATCTTCCTTCTTGTTTATTAACTGTGTTTTCAAAGCAGTCTCTTGCTGTTGTGGTGTAGGTGAGGATGCGGCTGGGTATGGCTTGGCCAGAGTATGTCGATCAATCTGTTGCCTCAACTTGGTACTTGAAATGGCAATCTGAGGCTGAAATGAGTTTCAGATCAAGAAAAAAAGATGAATTGCAGTGGTATCTCTGGTTCTTGATTAGAACTGCAATATATGGCTATGTATTGTATTATGTGATACGCTTTATGAAGAGGAAAATTCCACGGCTTCTTGGTTATGGACCTTTAAGGAGAAACCCCAACTTACGGAAGCTGCAGAGAGTGGTATAATTACCTCCTCGACTCATTTATATATCTAGTGTCTAGACAAATGTATGTTTCTGTTTATGCATAGTACAACTTCTTTCTTCATTAGATGTTACTTGGATGTTGTTGAAGCCTGAATTGAATTGTAAAATATGTTAATTCCAAATTTCGGGCTCCAATGTGGAGAAAAACCTAGTTTGTGTAAATGACTTGTGCTGATATATAGAGTGCTAAAAGAAAGAAAAGACGGTAGACAAGTTGTTTGGGGTCTTTTGTTTCAATGATAGGATAAGAGCCTATTATAGTCAAATAATTGAAATATAAGAATGTATTATGGATGCATGAAATGTGGTGGGACAAATAGGGGTTTTGTTAAAAGGTTTCCATACAGTGTTTTGTTCATGTGATTAAGGGCGAAATAGATGTGACATTGAGTTTTTGATGAGAATACTTTTAGCAATGCAGCAAATACTCTAGAATTTTGTTTCTAAGGGCCTTTCTTTTTGTTTGGCTTATCAAAATCGTTTCTGAATATTAAAATTGTTCTTTAGAGAATTTGGTTAAGATAATTAGTTTTGTTACTCTAACGAAACTAAAAGTTGTAAATGACAGAAAGTATGCTGGATTCTGTTAGCTCCCTATACAGCTTATTGTGAAAATACTTTTGTATATTTGTAAACTGCACTTTCTTGGTGCAAATTTTGAATAAGATGAACCTCACTTTAAGAAAAACAAAGTAGCTTGATTGAAGTAATTTTTTGTTATTAGCTCTAAGAATTGATTTTTGGTATGATGTTTGTATATTTGTAGACTAGCTCAGATCTTTCTTTTTGCTGCTAAAGGTTTTACGATTCAGGATATTCTTGGTCCAAGGGTAATTTCCTTGAAGGATTGTATGTGGTCAACTTATATGTTTCTGCATGAATCATTGCTAGATAACAGCTTACAAGTAATTGTTACTTCTTGCAATAATTTCAAGTAAGTCAAGTTTATGCATAATAATTGTTATACTTTGCTGCAGAAAGCATATTTTAGATTTAGGACGAGGAAAATAAAGCGAAAGAAGAAGGCAGGCGTTGATCCAATCAGTACTGCTTTTGATCAGATGAAGGTTTGCACTTTTGTTCTTTAACCATGACAATGCCGTGGTATACTTGCTTTCGGTGATCAATTCTCCTTTTCTCTGTTTCCCAGAGGGTGAAGAATCCCCCTATACGTTTGGATGACTTTGCAAGCATTGATTCTATGAGAGAAGAAATTAATGAAGTCGTAGCATTTTTGCAAAACCCTCGTGCTTTTCAAGAAATGGGAGCTCGCGCCCCTCGGGTATGTTACTGCAAGTCTGTTTGATTGAAGCAGAATTTCTTAGTTTAAGATAGGCGTGAATATGTTTTTCTTTAAGAGGTTTGCTTCCTTACTGGTGCATTTTTGTTTAGATCAATGTGACTGATTAAAAAGGCACTTCCACTATGTACCTACTACTTGACAGTTATACATTCATATACTAATAATTTAAGAGCCTTCGCTTTCCTATGAAGAATTCAGTCATATGGTTGTTTAAATATCTTATGCACCAATAAACGATAAACCTGTGTGAAAGAATGATGTTGATGGAGGAACTATTTTCTGGTGTTTAAAATGAACTAGTCTTATGATACGCGCGTTGCGCGTGTAACCTATTTAAAGGAGTAAAAAGTTTTTAGAATTTATATATAAATATTATGTTTGAGTTATAAAATAAAAATATAAATTCATGTAGAATAAGGAATATTAGTTCTATATAGTCAACTCAATAAGGAATGAAACTGCCATAGTCCTCAATCATCAAAATATAATTAAAAAATGAACAGTCAAAATACAAATACTGGGGAAGGATAAAGAAAATCAAAAGATCATTTATAAAAAGGATATTTGTCCGAAGTGTTTGGTTGGGGTGGGCAATTAATTCTATATTTTTGTGTTTTTTAAATCTTCATGGCAGAGAAAGCTGTCTAATAACACAAAATATTAAATTCCCGATATCTTAATTACCAACCGAAATATGTATTGTGCTAAAAGTCACAAATAAATGATAGAATACAATTACTTGTATAAATTTATGAATAGATACATACCATTTATGTATACTAACTAAAGTATATAATCTGAGTATTTATTATTACTTTAAATATAAGTATTACTATTATTTTCAAAACGGTGGCATGTCATAGTAATCTTGTTTACAGATATTTTCTTACTCGTCCTACTATGTGTATTAGTTTGGTTTTGCATTGTATAGTAATCTTCAATTTTGAAGGCATAAAATTAGATCTAAATTTTCATTAGTAAATTTGTAATGTATGTTTATATACACTTTATCACATACATATAGGAAAAAGGTTAGTTACTTTATACAATCTAAATAAGGAAAAGTTTTATAAGTAAAAAATTTATTTTATTTTAAATTTCTAAATAAGAGTTTTTATAGCCAAAATTTTAGTAGATTTCAAAGTCCTAAATATTAGGAAAATAGTTAAATTACAATTTTGTCTAATGTGAAGTCTATTTTTAAGGGGTAAAAAGACATTTCGCTAAGGGCTTCGTGCTTTTAATATAGTATAGATGTTATGGTCCTCTCAACAATAATCATAATCTCTGGTCCTACAAAAATGGTTCTTGCTGTATTTTGAAGTCAATTTGTGTATTCAGTTAAGTTCAGTGGCTTTCTATGTGCAGACTGCAGAGTCAAAGTCGCTGTGCTAACTTGACATCAAGTTAACTGCAAATTGGTGTAGATCTCCGATATATCACTTTTAGACTCCAATTCATCCTTTAAGTCTTGATGTATTATGTTACAACTAATTCAATAGGCTCATAAGTGACATCAAAGACGAAACAAGAAGATGGATAGGTAGAATTCTTCCTTGGCCCAGTTGTTGGTTTTGGTTGTTCCTGGACTGGTGTGGCTATCTCAGGCTCTCTTAGGTTAGTAGTGTAATCACATACTGGAAAAGAGTAATTCCGATTTTAAGAGTAACAATGCATAGTCTCTCTGTCCTAATTTATGTGATGGTATTTCCTTTTTACTCCGTCCTGAAAAGAATGACACTGTGAAACAAGAAGAGAAGAGAATTTGGGAAATAGATTGCTTGATTATTCACTCAAGCTATTGGGTTTAAATAATCTTTACAAGAAACAGAAAAAGCAAAGAAAATAATTATTTCCTACAAAATCTCCTAATAACTTAATTACAGGGATTTGGGATCCTTTCCATATTTACATTGTATCTGTATTTGACATATTTAACACTCTCTCTCAAGCTGGGGCTTACATATCGTATACTCCTAGCTTGCCACAAATGATGTTAATTCTGGACCCTCAGATTGATTTTGTGAAAACATCTGCCAACTAGTCTTTTGTTGACAAAACTTGTGACAATGCATCCAGATTCAATTTCCTGTCCAATCAAATGAAGTGATGATCTTTTTTGGTTTCGTTTTGTTTTTTGCCAAGACTTTAAGGCTCAAAATAGGCTAAAGTTTTCAATTGCAGGAGTTGCGAGAAATGGCCCAATTGCATGCTCTAGCCAGCTTATTGCACACTTTAGCCATTGTTTAGTTATGTAGTGGCTAATTTTGTAATTAGGAGCTAGCTACTATAAATAGTAGCATAGCTATCATTTCTCCTTAGACTTTGATGATGAGAGACATGATGTCTCTTTATTTCCTTTTATGTATTTTTGAATTTATGTATTTATATTTATCTTAATTGTTTCCTTCAATTTGAGCTTAATTAATGTATAGATTGTGAGTGTTTAGTAGTGAATTAATGCACTGCTTGATTAACTTTGTCCAGGAATTTGCAAGAGTCCTGATCTCTTGAGGATTTCCATAGTTTAGGTGCTTCATTAATTGTTCTTTGAGTTGATTAGGCTTTCTTTAGTCTAATTAACTTCTAGACTTGATTCCTTGTTGAATTTCCTTATCCATGTTTCCGTCCTTGTTTGTTATCATCTTGGTATCAAGATGATATGAATCAATGTCAAGAACATGGATATGGAAAACAGGAAAGAAAATAAGGATACAAGATTGATACAAGCAAGCAATGAAGTAATAGACAATGATTAGATGAGAAGATTCCTAATTATTTTCTATCAGAATCAAGAACAAACACCTAGGCAATTTGGATCCTGAAGAAAAATGCTTCCTCTTGCAAATCCAAGGGCAAGTCAAAAGGCAACATTGGGGTTTTCACCAATCACCATAAATCTCTCACAAAACTAATCACTCACAAGTTAAAACTTAATATCCTCAAATTAAAGAAAGAAATTAAGATAAACATAAATACTTAAAAGGAAATAAAGAGACATCATTTCTTTCATCATCCAATCTAAGGAGAAATGAGGGCTGAGCTGCTCCTTATAATAGCTAGCTCCTAATTATAAAATTAGCCACTACTTAACTAAATTATGACTAAAATGTGCAATTAAGCCGGCTAGAGCAAGCAATTGGGCCATTTCTTGCAAATCCACCACTTGAATCTCCAATTTAGCCTATTGTGAGCCTTCAAGTCTTCTTGGGAAGATCTTGTAAGCCTCCATAAGCTTGGTCATGTTGTAAGTTGTCATAAAATTGTTGACATTTGGTAACTTTTGCTACTTCTATGACAAACAGAAAAAGGAGAGAACAAAAAGCATCTAAATTTCAGAATTGAATTTGGTTATTGTGCACCAATTTTACAGGACATTCTTTTGGCAATCCTCAATTTTAATAAAGTAAAAAGAATGAAAGAACTTGCAGAGTTTGTCAAAGTGATATAATTACGCCGATGAACGTCATGTTATTGCTATAGATATAATGGTAGAGTTGTACCATAATGAGTAATATATGGCCAATCTACTGTACGATTAACAATGGTTCTTGTAAAAGGTTACCACCATATCATGTTGTGGGATGTATTGATATAATTACCAGCACATAATCCCAATCACAAAAAAAACCACTGTAGCATTGTTTGTGTGAGCGTGGGTGAGTATGGATGCGTATCCACAACACGTGTTAAAGCTAAAACGATGCTTTATGCTTGCACTAAGTTCTATTTCATGTGTGATATGACAGGGAGTTCTTATTGTAGGGGAGAGAGGAACTGGAAAGACATCCCTAGCACTAGCAATTGCAGCAGAAGCTAAGGTGCCTCTTGTTGAAGTTAAAGCCCAGCAGTTAGAGGCTGGTTTATGGGTTGGCCAAAGTGCATCAAATGTTAGAGAGCTGTTTCAAACAGCACGTGATCTGGTGAGTCTGGTTTCTTTGTGTATTGCCTCTCCTAACAATTCCAAATACCTGGTTATGGTGTCCATCTGCAACTTCTTGCCGTTATTCTAAAAAAGAAAAAGAAAAAGAAAAGGGTCTTGTTGAAATTGGCTGCTGATATAGCATGGATAATGGATAAAGACACTTCTCTCTTTGCACGAACTGACAAAAGCTGATTGATTTTGTTTCTGTGCATGTTTTCATTGAAAGGAAATCAAGTAAAACATGGCTTATCTTGAACTGCAACTATTATTAATTTTATGCAAGAGATAATAAGAAAGTTGGCAAAAGCTTACCGGGGTGGAACCTTTTTGTGGCTTAATCTTATGATTTTTACTTGACTGACTGAGTGAAAAGCCAACAATACTGGAGGAGTAATATAGAGTATGATTTCAAGGAACACATCTGGTGCATTCTTCAGAGCTGTTTTTCTGTGGTGATATCTGCTTACGTCATTATCCTGTTCAGGCCCCTGTAATCATATTTGTGGAGGATTTTGACCTCTTTGCTGGAGTCAGAGGGAAGTTTATCCACACTAAAAAGCAGGACCATGAAGCCTTCATCAATCAACTCTTGGTGGAACTTGATGGGTAAGTGTATTCTCATGTTCTTAAAAAGTTCAGATATTGCAGCAACAGACAAGCATCATGTTGATGTAAATCATACCTCAGGCAAATGGCCTCATATAGCTATTGTTGAGTTACCCAGCTCCTCTTATATAATAGTTATATAAGAGCACCCAGGGCTTTGATTCAGTGGTAAGACGCAATATTGTATGTGTGGATAGAGCACACGTTATCTTCACGAGGAGCCTAACATTTAAGTGGGAGCAGGGTAAGGGGAGCCATACTTCATCGAGTTTTAAACTTGTGGGTCAACTGATGTTGGGGTGGCCGTCCATAGGAGATTTCTCGGCTGTCATAAGGAAAATAAGGGTGGATATGATTTACTAGCTGTCAATTCTTCTAGGAAGAGCTTTTATTATTTACTAATTGTTCTAAATTTTCAACTGTATCTTCTTTTACATTGTTGAGTTGTGTCTACCATCTCATATAACATTTTAAAATATTAAAAAACTTAACTTGTTTATATTAGGCTTGCCATACGGTTTCTCATGTGCGAACCTTGTAGATTTTGAGAAGAAGAAAATGCTTCTTGTATTTCTGTATGTGTTTATATCACATGAGCAAGTGAATTTATACAAAGCTCCTAATGCTTATTAAGGAAATAAAATAAATCTGTACAATCAATCCAGCTATCAAATCAAATCAAATAAAATCAAATCTCCTAAAATCATGCTAATCGAACAATCTCCAAAATATAATAAATCTTCTTGAATCATGCTAATTAACACTCCTCCTCAAGTTGGTCCAAATATGTCGCACATGCCCAACTTGCAACTCAATGTATGGAAAGTTCGCTTGTTGAGACCTTTGGTAAACATATCAGATAGTTGTTTTTCCGATGACACATAAAACAAACTCAAGACACCAGTTATAACTTTTTCTTTGATGAAGTGTCGGTCAATTTTCATATGCTTTGTTCGGTCTTGCTGGACTAGGTTATGAGCTATACTGATGGCAGCCTTATTGTTAGATTACAAGGAATGTTTTCCTTTTTCAGACAGTCTCAATTCCTCTAATAGCTTTTGTAGCCAAAGCAGTTCTCAATCACCCTAGGCCATAGCTCTGTATTCTGCCTCTGCACTTGATCTAGCAACTACAACTTTGCTTCTTATTTCTCCAAGAAACCAAGTTTCCTCTTACAAGCATACAATAACCAGATGTAGATCTTCTGTCATCTAGAGATCCAACCCAATCCGCGTCTCTAAGGGTTTCTATTTGGAGGTGATCATATTTGGAAAAAAGTAGACCTTTCCCGGGAGCAGACTTCAGATACCGCAAAACGTAAAAGACAACTTGCATGTGAGGATCTCGGGGATCATGCTTGAAGTGACTCACCAGACTAACTGAATATGTTATGTCTGGTCTAGTGTGGGAGAGACAAATGAGTCTTCCAACCAACCTCTAATATCTTTCCTTATTAACTGACACTCCAGCTCCGCTTTGTAACTTGTGATTGCTTTCAATGGGCGATTTTGCGGATCTGCAACTTGTCATAGCAGTTTCTTTCAAGAGATCCAGAATATACTTCCATTTGGGAAATAAAAATTCCTCTTTTTGATCTAGCAACCTCAATTCCCAAGAAAGACTACAATTTTCTGAAATCCTTGATCTCAAATTCATGCCAAAAATTTCTTTAATCAGGCCATTTCCTCTTTGTCATTTCCTGTTATTATTATGCTATCTGTGAGAAAGCACGAGAGAAAATATTCTTCATTAATAATGACAATGATACAATGAGCCCTATATATATAATACATGTCCTACTCCTAATACATATGGGATTAGGGTTATTTACTACTATTTAACTATCAAACTAACACTCCCCCTCAAGCTGGTGCATATAAATCATATGTACCGAGCTTGTTACATATGTAACTAATACGAGGACCAGTGAGGGACTTGGTGAAAATATCAGCAAGCTGATCATTCGACTTCACAAATTTTGTAGCAATATCTCCCGAGAGTATCTTTTCTCTAACAAAGTGCCAGTCAGTCTCGATGTGTTTAGTTCTCTCATGGAACACTAGATTTGACGCAATATAAAGAGCAGCTTGATTATCACACACAAGTCCCATCTGACTAATCTCACCAAATTTTAACTCCTTGAGCAACTGTTTTATCCAAATTAGCTCACATGTGGCCATAGCCATTGCTCGATATTCTGCTTCTGCACTAGACCGAGCAACCACATTCTGTTTCTTGCTCTTCCAAGACACCAAATTTCCTCCTACTAAGACACAATATCCAGACGTAGAACGTTTATCAGAAGGTGATCCTGCCCAATCAGCATCTGAGTATCCAACGATCTGCTCATGGCCTTGATCCTCAAACAATAAGCCTTTGCCTGTAGCTGATTTTGTATACCGAAGAATGCGGACAACTGCATCCCAGTGACTATCACAGGGAGAATCCATAAACTGATTCACAACACTCACAGGAAGGAAATGTCAGCTCTAGTCACTGTGAGGTAATTTAATTTACCAACCAACCGCCTATATCTTGCAGGATCGCTAAGAGGCCCCCCCTGTCCTGCCAGAAGTTTAGAATTCGGATCCATCGGAGTGTCAACAGGTTTACAACCTATCATTCCTGTCTCCTCAAGAATATCTAAGGCATACTTCCGTTGTGAGATCACAATACCTGAGCTAGACTGAGGGACCTCAATACCCAGAAAATACTTTAATCTGCCCAGATCCTTAGTCTTAAAGTGCTGAAAGAGATGTTGCTTCAACTTACTAATACCATCCTGATCATTGCCGGTAATAACAATATCGTCAACATAAACGACCAGATAAATACAGAGATTTGAAGCAGAATGTCGATAAAATACAGAGTGATCAGCTTCACTACGAGTCATGCCAAACTCCTGAATAACCGTGCTGAACTTACCAAACCAGGCTCGAGGAGACTGCTTTAGACCATAGAGGGACCGGCGCAACCGACATACAAGCCACTAGACTCCCCCTGAGCAACAAAACCAGGTGGTTGCTCCATAAAAACCTCATCCTCAAGGTCACCGTGAAGAAAAGCATTCTTAATATCCAACTGATAGAGAGGCCAATGGCAAACAACAGCCATGGATAGAAAAAGGCGGACTGATGCAATTTTAGCCACGGGAGAGAAAGTATCACTGTAATCGAGTCCAAATATCTGAGTATATCCTTTGGAACAAGACGAGCCTTAAGTCGATCAATCTGGCCATCTGGACCAACCTTGACTGCATACACCCAACGACAACCAACAGTCGATTAAAGCAGACATCTCGTCAATCATAGCCTGTCGCCATCCGAGGTGAGACAGTGCTTCACCTGTAGACTTGGTGATGGAAATAGAGGACAAAGATGACACAAATGCACAGTGGGACGATGAGAGACGATGGTAACTTAAACCGACATAATGAGGATTAGGATTAAGTGTGGACCGTATACCTTTTCGTAGTGCAATCGGTTGATTAAGAGGAGACAAGTCCGCAGTATTAGCAGGGTCAGGTGCAGGATATGAATCAGCTGGGCCTGATGCTGGGGGCGGACGACGATGATAAGTCAGGAGTGGTGGAGCTGTAGAAGGTTGAACTGGACTAGGTGGTGGCACTGGAGCTATAGTTGGTGGAACTGGACTAGGTGGTGGTACTGGAGCTATAGGCGGAACTGTAGGCGGTGGAGCTATGGAGGAAGATGAATGGGAGATAGGGACTGAATCTCCAAAAGAAGGAACGGGTAGCACCTCAGAAATATCTAAGTGATTAACTGGACCTGTGAAGTATGATTGGGTTTTAAAGAAGGTAACATCAGCAGACATAAGAAATCGCTGAAGGTCAGGAGAATAAATCGATATCCCTTTTGTGTTCCTGAGTAACCCAGAATTTGCACTTAAGAGCACGAGGAGCTAACTTATCTTTTCCTGGAGTAAGGTCATGAACAAAGCACGTACTCCCAAAGACACGGGTTGGAAGAGAGAACAAAGGTAAGTGGGGAAACAGGTAAGGAAGGAAGTGGACTTGCTTGACCTATTGCAGTTGCCATGGCTTGAGACCCATCGGCCATTGTGACTGTTGGAAGCGATTGAGAATATGAGATACTAGTGAAAAGAGATTTGTTACCAAAAATATGATCAGATGCACCTGAATCAATGACCCAAGACTCAGAAGGTGAAGATTGGGAGACACCAGTCATGCTACTATTTGTTGGAACAATGGAGGCTAATCCTGAAGATGTTTGTTTACGTGCTTTGTACTGAAGGAGCTCAATATAATCTGGTAAAGAAACCATCTGGATTGGATTTAATGCATTCTATCCAACGAATTGTGAGTCTAAGGCTTCTAATAAGAATGACATTATAATGTTCACGCCGGAAAAGCTCAGAAAATTGTTTGGAAATCACTGTTTCACTGTTACTGTTCACCGGAAACACTGTAGCTCGCTGGAAAATAAAAAAGTCGTCGGAATCTGATGTAAACTTGAAGGGTAGGCTCGGAAAAGCAAGGCGATTACACTGTTCAAAAGAAACTTTTTGAAATTCTAGCCGGAACAACCCTCACCCGCCGGCGCGTGGGACAGACGCGGCGGAACTCCGGCAGGCGCGTGGGGGCGCGTGGCTGAGTGTTTTCAGGTGGTTTTTTCTGGGGTTTGGTCGCCTATCTCTTTGGGACCTTTTGGTGGTATTGTATTTTGCACAACACTGATAATTAGTGACTTTGACGCAAATAGTCACTTAGGTCACCGGAAAATCTCACGGTGACTGAGTTCTTTCTTCCCGGATGTCGCTGGAATGACGCACAGCGATCTATTCTCACCAAAGCTCTGATACACGGGAGAAAATATTCTTCATTAATAATGACAATGATACAATGAGCCTTATATATATTATACATGTCATACTCTTAATACATATGGGATTAGGGTTATTTACTACTATTTAACTATCAAACTAACACTATCAACATAAAATATGAGAAGAGTGAGTTTACCCGTTTGATGTCTTATGAAAAGGGAGTGATCAACATTGCTTTGTTGGTAACCAAAAGAGATCATTGCTTTGCTGAATCTGTCAAACCAAGCTATTGGGGATTGCTTCAGTCCGTATAAGGCTTCCTTCAATCTGCATACCTTTCCTTGACTTTGGGCAATATCAAATCCAGGAGGAATCTCCATATACACTTCTTCTTCCGAGTCTTCATGAAGAAATGCATTTTTCACATCAAACTGCTGCAAGTCCCAATCAACATTAGCTGCACAAGACAAAAGAACTCTAATAATGTTGATCTTAGCAACAGGGGCAAATGTCTCTTGCTATTCCCCTCCATAAGTCTGAGTAAATCCTTTAGCCACCAATCTTGCTTTGAATCTTTCAATTGAACCATCGGCTTTGGGCTTCACAGTGAAGACCCATTTGCACCAAACCAACTTCTTGTCTGACGGTGAAGTGACAAGTTCCAAGTCTTATTTTTTGAAAAGGCCTTCATTATTTCAATAATTGCTTGCTTCCATTTAGGATCTGCAAAAGCTTCCCTCGAATTCTGGGGAATAGACACAGATGAAATAGACAAGGCAAAAGCTCTATAGAAGGGAGACAAAGAATAGGAGACAAAATTAGATAAAGGGTGTTTGGTGGTGCAAGATCCGACTTTTTTTCTGTGAGCAATAGGCACATCTAACTCATTAGAAAATGTAGATAACTCTGAAGATTTTGAGAAGAAGAAAAGGCTTCTTGTATTTATGTGTATGTTTACATCCCATGAGCAAGGTAATTTATACAAAGCTCCTAATGCTAATTAAGGAAATAAAATAAATCTATACAATCAATCTAACTATCAAATCAAATCAAAATAAAATCAGATCTCCTAAATATAATCAAATCTCCTGAAATCATGCTAATCAACACTCCTAAATCAAGTCTCCTTGAATCATGCTAATCAACAAACTCACCGGTAGAACAAGGTTCAGCTTCGGTAGATTGCATGATGGCTTCTTCGGTTTTATTTCTCCTTGAGTAAGTTTTCAAGTCAGGCCTATCCAAACGCCCAATAGTCTCTCCTTGAATTCTTTCTCCAATTTCCCTTTCCCATGTGACAATGTCATCAAGAGATCCATTAATGGTACTAGGTAGAATCACCTCTTCCTCTTTACTGCTCTCCCCCTGAAGAGGTGATGATGTAATACTTAAATAGGGCTCAGATTCTCGAAAGTTACATCCATGCTAACGAAAGATCTCCTAGAGGGAGGATGATAACATTTGTAACGTTTGTGTGTTGGAGTATACCCAAAATAACACTTTATAGCTCTAGGATCAAGTTTCACAGAATTCGTAGTGTGGACAAAGCAAACACACCCAAACACCTTTGGTGGAACAATATATTCATTCTTACTCTTTAAAGCTTCCAGAGGACTTTGAAAGTTGGGGGTTTTAAGTGGCATTCTGTTAATAAGATAGGCAACCACCAGAATAGCATCGTCCTAGTAAGATTTTGGTTGATGCATGGTGAACATAAGAGATCTTGCTACTTCTAATAAATGCCTATTTTTTCTTTCCGTGACCCCATTTTGTGCACTAGTATGAGGAAAACTAGTCTGATGGATGATCCCATTGGATTCCAAATAAGTACCAAATCTTTTATCCATGAATTTGTTGCCATTGTCAGTTCTGAAGATTTTTATTTTGGCATCTTACTGAGTTTATGAAATGATTAAAAACAAGAGAAAATTTCATTTTTGGCTTTTAACAAATGTACCCAAGTCATCTTAGTGCAGCAATCAATGAAAGTAACAAACCTAATTCTCCTGAAATCATGCTAATCAACAATCTCCTAAAGATAAGCATATCTCCTTGAATTATGCTAATCGACAAACCTAATTCTTTTTCTTGAGCCCAGCACATCTATTGTTGATGTATTGTGGTGAGACTCGAACGTAGGGCCTCTGCCACTTTGATACCAAATTGAATTGTGTCTACCATATAATTTGAAGTTTAATCCGTTAAAGAAGGAACATGGCAACCTATTTGGTTTAGGTTTGCAGCATATACCTACAATGAGGTATGTCCATTCTCTTGGGTGATTATCTTGACCAATTTCATGCCAACAAGTTAGATGGAGTTCAGATTTTGTGTTCCATGTAAGCAACCTACAATGATGAACGAAACAATGCCTTACCCTTATAAGAGTAACTTTAGTATTCATCTAGCTACGTGAAATTCTCCATTGAATTTCCTTAAAACAAATTGTAATAAGAAGTAAACATTCTAATTCATATAACGAGTGTTCTTACATTGGTCATTACTCCCTTTTCTAGTCTTCTTATCATTACATCATATTAAGACATAATGTTCTTTTTCTTTTTTTCATCATCATCCTGCTTTTGTGTCTTCCTTGTTTTCTCTGTGCCGGTGAAATGCATTCTTCATCACTATTAGATATAATAATGCAGTTTATACTCAGGTCGAGTCTCATGTGGGTTAATGGTGTTGTCTGTGGTCCCTCGCCTCATGAGCTAGTTGGAAAATACATTCTGTGTCTTCCTTGTTTTCTCTGTGCCGGTGAAATGCATTCTGTGGCTTCCTTGATATTTTGGAATATCAGGCTAATCCGCACTCATATTAGTAAATTCATGGCCCTGTTGGTGCTCAGAGGATTTTAAAAAAAATTCTATTCAATTGTCTGCAAAACTTGCAGGCCTGTAAGTGGTGCCACTATGATTTTAGGAATGCCAATTTGTTTATACCAGCAGGAAATAAACTTGTCACACTTGATCTTGCTTAGGACAAACAAATTTTGATCTCCTTATTTGTTGTAGTAATAGTTTTTAAATAATATATCCAAAACGTTTATGTTGCAAGCAAGGACATAAGTTTTGTGCTTTATTTTGTTCTTCTAGGATTCTCACATATTGTAAACTGTAACTAGGACATACTTCAGGTCATTGTTACCTCGTAATTGGTCAAAGCATAATCTAAATTGATTGAAATAAATAATAAATGCATCTTCATGTTTAGTTTCTTACTGTTCTCTCATACCATCTTATGTTGCAGGTTTGAAAAACAGGATGGTGTGGTCTTGATGGCTACTACTAGAAATCTCAAGCAAATCGATGAGGCGTTGCAACGTCCTGGTCGGATGGATAGGATATTCCGTCTTCAGCGGCCTACTCAAGCAGAAAGAGAAAAGATACTTACGATAGCTGCAAAAGGAACTATGGATGAAGAACTTATAGATTTTGTAGATTGGAGAAAGGTGCACTTATTTGGTCTGCAGACCCTACTCTTGTAGAGCTCATCAATTATCATTTTTGTCACAGAATCATATAGGCCTGCCCTTCAAGTTTAATGAATTAAAGAGAAGCTCAGGCTACTTCAAACTCCGAAAGCACTTTCTCTTTTTTTTTTTTTTTTTTTTGATAAGTAAACTCTGGAAGCAATTCTTATACTCCCTCTGTTCCAGTTTATGTGAACCTATTTCCTTTTTGGCCCGTTCAAAAAAGAATGACCCCTTTCTAAATTTGAAAATAATTTAGCTTAAACTTACAATTGTACCCTTAATGAGAAGCTTTTATAACCACACAAATACTGTGGGCCACTTTTTGACTTGTTTAGGTCCACAAATTCCAAAAGTCTTCATTTTTTCTTAAAGCCCGTTCAAACAGGTTCACATAAATTGGAACGGAGGGAGTAGCTTGTTTCGCCAAGCTAGAAAAATCAGCTTATTTTGAAAAGTGCTTTTTCTAAAAAATGCTTTTTTCAAAAGTACTTTTGGTGAAAAGCAGTTTGTGTTTGGCTAATTAATTTGAAAAACATTCTGAGCAACAACTAGGGTTTGGCCAAGCTTTTAAAAAATGCTTCTAAGTGTAATTTTCTCAAAAAGTGCTATTGAGTTGTCCCACATCGATGGGATTTGAGGTCCTTGGTCTCCTTATATAGTCTTGGATAATCCTCACCTCATAAGCTAGCTTTTGGGGTTGAGTTAGGCCCAAGGTTCATTTATCAGGTTGATCCCAATTATGTTACCCCGTGTTGGCCCCCCATTTATGTTGTCCACGCTCCAGTTTGCCGGCCTGGCGTGAGGAGGGGGGGGGGGGTGTTGAGTTGTCCCACATCGGTTGGATTTGAAGTTCTTGGTCTCCTTAGATGGTCTTGGGTAATCCTCACCTCATAAGCTAGCTTTTGGGGTTGAGTTAGACTCAAGGTTCATTTATCAAGTGCTTTTCAAAAAGTGCTTTTGGAGAGAAGCTACTTTTTTCTGCTTCTACTTAAAAGCACTTTTTTTTCTTCTAAAAGCTTGGCAAACACTTCAACTTTGAAAAAAAGCACTTCTTTTTATAAAAAGAAGTGCTTTTGGCTTTGGATAAGTTTGGCCAAACAGGCTATTGGACAGCTCCTTACTAATTTGAAAAACTTCTTGATCATATAGGGCATGAGAATCATCCTAGATCATGTATGGGGATGATGGTGTATTCTAAACTCTGTTGACTTGGATACCTGATTATCTGAACTAGAAATGATTACAATTTTGTGGAAGTCTGTCAACAACGATAATTTAAACCTAGTTTGATAGTTTTGCATGATTTGTATTAAAAATTTCAGTGTCACAACTTAGTGATTGTGAGAATTAATAACTCCGAAAATTATATTATTGATATATTGACAATAATACAATGAGTCCTATGTATATAATACATGTTCTACTCCTACTGAATATGAGATTAGGGTTATTTACATATAACTATTTAACTAACAAAGTAACACTCCCCCTCAAGCCGATGCATATAATCGTATGTACCGAGCTTGTTACATATATAACTAATACGAGAACCAGTGAGGGACTTGGTGAAAATATTAGCAAGTTGATCATTTGACTTCACAAATTTTGTAGCAATATCTCCTGTGAGTATTTTTTCTCTGACGAAGTGACAGTCAATCTCAATGTGTTTAGTCCTCTCATGGAACACCAGATTTGATGCAATATGAAGGGCAGCTTGGTTATCGCACACAAGTTCCATCTGACTGATTTCACCAAATTTCAACTCCTTGAGCAATTGTTTGATGATTGATACAAATTATCTCACAAGTTGCCATAGCCATTGCTCGATATTCTGCTTCTACACTAGACCAAGCAACTACATTATGTTTCTTGCTCTTCCAAGACACCAAATTGTCTCCTACTAAAACACAATATCCAGACGTAGAACGTCTATCATAAGGTGATTCTGCCCAATCAGCATCTGAGTATCCAACGATCTGCTCATGACCTCGATCCTCAAACAATAACCCTTTTCCTGGAGCCGATTTTATATACCCGAAGAATGCAGACAACTGCATCCCAATGACTATCACAGGGAGAATCCATAAACTGACTTACAACACTCACAGGAAAGGAAATGTCAGGTCTAGTCACTGTGAGATAATTTAGTTCACCAACCAGCCACCTATATCTTGTAGGGTCGCTAAACGGCTCCCCCTGTCCTGGCAGAAGTATAGAATTCAGATCCATCGGAGTGTCAACGGGTCTACCGCCTGTCATTCCTGTCTCCTCAAGAATGTCTAAGGCATACTTCCGCTGTGAGATCACAATACCTGAGCTAGACTGATAACTCCGAAAATTAACAGTGATAGTTTGCAAATCTTATGTTGATTATGCTTTGCTTTCTTCTGCTGTTCTCAACTTGTTTAGAAGTTATTGTTGTTAAATGTTAAATGCAGAGCAGAAGAGCTTTGTCAAATTTAGTACTGATATTTTATAAAACTGCTACTTTGCCTAACAGGTTGCAGAGAAAACAGCTCTTTTGCGTCCAAGTGAACTGAAACTTGTTCCCGTGGCCTTGGAAGGTAGTGCCTTTCGAAGCAAATTCCTGGACATAGATGAGCTTATGACCTACTGCAGCTGGTTCGCGGTAATTACTGCCAATACCAGCTACTTTACTGCACTATATCAGCATGTACTTCAAGCTCCTTTCCAGCATATTTATCTGTGCACACTTCCTCTTCCACTATTGGTTGTTATGCTTCTGTAATTAGGATTTATCTTTTCCACTTTGGGGAGTCAAATGTTCGTCCACTGCATGTGTTTACTATAACTTGCCTAGTACTACCTCCGTGGCATTTTGTTTTTGCTTTGCATGCCAATACAGTTCATAAATTACTCCTTATGTAACAAGGGTACATTAAGTGCACTAATTACTCCTTATGTAAAATAGGGCGTGTTATGTGCACTTTAACGATGTGTAGACATCAAGGAAAAAAGCTGAAATGCAATTGAATCATTTTTTTTAATCAAGAATGCAATTGGAATTTTTTTTTGATAAGATAAAATAATTTTATTAATGATGGGGAAACACCCATATAAAAGATCTGACACATCGACGGCGTTGGAACTTTGGGAGGCTACTTGACAACACATGGAGGTGAGTATCCTGAAGTGGTTTGTTGGGGTTTGCTCGCCGCAGATCGAAAGGCATTGTGGTTATGTTGCTCCCCTAACTCCATCACTTTTCCCCTGCAACCCCGTATACCCACCTCAATACCCCCACCTAACTCCAACTGAAGCATCTCTTTCTAGTTTCTAACTCCAACATGGAGTTTGACTACTGCCCCCAGTTATTGCCCTTAAAGGCTGTCCTCGAAGCTCCTTCTTCATCCCTCCCTTTCTAGTTTCTAGTCCTAATACCTTCTTTCTCCTTGTATTTACCTGATTTTGTGACCCCATAAGGCCCACCTCCCTATTAAGATTGCTAGCAAACACATTAGGAGCTTGCTGCCTAGGTTGTGGCCTGAAGGAAGAAGAACCCAGGTCTTACAACCTTCCCTTAGGGGTTCGCTGCCCTTCTTTCGCTTTCATTTCTTGTTTATTCGAAGTTTTATCTCAAGCTTCAGGCAACTTGTGAAATTCTGTGGCTTCAGAAAAGCACGGGTTGTTCGTCCTTCCTCTAGGGTTTGCTCCCCGTTGTTCCCTTTTCATTCGTGTTTTTTAGAAGTTTCCTGCTTTCTTGAGCTTCAGGCAGCTCTCTCATGGAGTTTTCTGGTGGTTTCAGCATTCAAATCCTGTTGCCTGTCCTTTCTCATTCCCCTTCAGTTTAAAGTGTTTTGCCAGTCAGTTTTTATAGTTGTTAGCAGTATGACCCGTTTTTATTAGTGAAACGGCTGCATCGAGAAGTATTACTAAAGCCATTTTAATTATATCAGTATTAATTCAGCCATTTTCATTGAATCTTCAGATAATTAAGCTTTCTATACTTGAACGTGAAGGGATCCAGAAGTAGAGAGAACACAATTTTCCATTTCGAGGAAGTAAAGTACTTTAACATGAAATAAAAACAGCGCTGCTTAGTGAAAGAACTTTCTAATATGAGACAGCTAACAGTTGGTGTATTTGGATTGAAAGAAATAGCAGTTGTTTTGATGGTATTTCAACTCCTAGAAGTCACCTGAAAGCTAAATGTTTGGTTAACCTTTTTAGTTGGGTGAAACTTTCCCCTGTAAATAACTCTGATATGTTACTGGATTTTGTCAGCTCCTTAGCCTTATGATAGTTTTTTTTGGTATTAGAGCTGACATCTTCCCTCTTTTGTAATCTGTGCATCTTCGTGATGCCTTTTAATGACATTTCACTTACCTTATCCGAAAAAAAGAGAGACAGCTAACAGTATCCTGAAATAGGCTGTGAGAGTATATTCCAGGTATGGTAGTTAAGTCATGGGATATGATTGTTGGAATAATGCAAATATTTCATTTGATTGGAGCTCCTGAACAAAATGCATACTCTTATTTGTTGTCTACCCAGTAAAAGAGAATAAACTTGGCAAATTATGAGCATCTGTTTTCTATCCTAATAACCATGAAATACATATTTTAGAGGGCCAGTATATCTGAGTCTGGATAGAAACACATTATGCTTTGGGTCATTGCTTGAAAAGGTAATTGCTCCCATCTTCTTGCTTTGGGGGTGTGAATTGCATAGGTTGTTGCCTATTGTTTCTAAATAACGACATTATGTGTACTCTTGAATAATTTTGACTGGCTAAAATTTCAAATTTTGCAGCTATTGGACTGATTTATGAAAATATGCAATCTACCCTAAAGGTTTTTGATAACCACGACATTCAGTGTATGGTGTGGAGAAAACTATAAAAAGCATCTATAAAAGGATGTCAATTAGCTTCGTCTCCATATTCTAACGCACATTCCATTAGACAAGACTGATTTTTGTTCTGATGTTCACTCCCTATAATATGAGATACTTTATTCATCTATGTTGTTGTCCGTTGTTCACTTTCCTGAGCAGCTCAGCTCTTTGCACATAGTGGTCATGGTAATACTTTGAATAATGTTGCAAATACAGGGCTTGAACTTCTTGTTAACACATTATCTCCAGTGAATAATTATTCTAAAAGCTGGTGACTAATTGGGCTTTTTACATCTTGAAATGAAAATCTGATGGTGTCTATAAAGGTTGTGGTAGTAACATTCTCGCTTATCTAACCTATAAAGCCTGCTGCATCAGAATTGGCTCTAGCTGCCTAGGAATCTCATGACATTATGTTAGAACTGAAAGCTCATAATTAAAGGCGAATAAGAAACAATGATATCCGCGAGTCTACTGAGAGAAATAGAAAAGGGGGAAGATGAGATTACCATGGATCTCGTTGCTCTTTTGTAGACTAGACATGTATTTGAAGATTCTGAGAATTTCAAGAACATGGTCAAAGGGCACATCCATGACATCATCATTCTGGTGATGATATACATCTAAAATCCTGAACTTCATGAGAACAAATCTCTTAAAATCAATTCTTTTTTTTTTGAAAACAATTACGCATTTTGTAAAACCAATCTTATGATGAAAAAAATCTAGTACTGCTATATTGAGCGATTTGCAAAGGATTGGGAAGCTGAACTTGATGAAGTTTCTCTGTAAAATATAGAGTTTCACCATGTTCAGCTACCATGGGCTGATTTTCAATACACTTGTTTTCTTCAATTGTTATGTATATACTGCATAACATCTCTCAAAAGCTTCATCACTGAGATTCTCCGCATAAAAAAGAAGAATTTTTACTTTTGTCCTCTTCACTAGCCATTTTCTCAACTGGATAATTGGGTTTGCTGTTCGGCAGACCTTCAGCAGCCTTGTCCCGAAATGGTTAAGGAAGACCAAAGCTGTAAAGCAATTAAGCAGAATGCTGGTGAATCATCTTGGATTGACATTAACGAAAGAGGATCTAGAAAATGTTGTTGATCTGATGGAGCCTTATGGTCAAATAAGCAATGGAATCGAATTGCTAAATCCTCCTCTTGATGTAAGCATTCCCATTTTTATTTCCTTTATCAGTATGCATTTTTTGATGAATGATTAGACATCCTGTACGCTGCTACTGTATTTCCTTGACCCCAGTTAGGTGTAAAGCTATACTTATGCTTCCTGTTTATGTCTTTTCATTTATAAGTTCAGTTTATATATCATATATTTTTTATTCGAGTGATGATTGTTCCTCTTGATATACTAGGAAATGAAACCTTTCCCTAGATCATAATATCCTTTCACTATATTGTAATTGCACAACTTTTTTTGTCATTACCGTTTTGTCTTTTCTAGATCATTAGGGCATTTCTCCTGGAATTATTTTTGTAGGATTCTCAGTTTCCGTCTGATCACGTAAGCTGATTATAAGAATGTAACAAGTAGAGAAGCCTCTAACAACGACCATATACGTAAAGTTTAATGAATCGTCTGTACAAGGCTGCAGTATCATGGGAAATCCATGAAAATTAGGGCAAACAAGGAAAGGAAGAGCAAAGTTTCGCAAGGTGGAAGGGAAGCCTTCCAATTGCTCCTTAATGCCCATGCATGAGTACATGTTGGGCTATTTTCCTGGTGCTGCCCCCTTGGTTGCCACTCCCTTCACTTTCCAAAACTGGAGGAGCTGTTTTGCTGCAGCCAGCAGCACTATCCAAAAAGTGATTCAACGGAATATAAAACCGAGTTTTCTGTGCTGGTAAATGTGATTTTGAGAATCTTGATGTACTTTCAAGGTTTTGCACCTCTCAAGCACAAAGAAGAGAGAAAAACAAAAGCAGCCCGCTAAAGTTTTTCACAAAACTAGCGGAAGCGTTCTTCAAACTCACGTTAGAAGAATATAAGATGAAAAGAAACCTCACGCACACGTTTTTCAATCCCGCAAGATTGCAAGAAGCGTTGAATAAAGGAAGAACAACGAAATAAAAAGCAAATCACATTTTTGAAGTAAGAGCTTAAAAAAACTAATCACCCATGTTTATTTTTAGCATATTAAGTCCTATAAATAGGTCTTACAATGAGTAAAATTGATAAGATGAAAAACTTATCCTAATTAAACTAGAATAAGAATAAAGTTAAGAAAAGCCTATTCTAACTAAAATAGGAGAAGGAATTTTAGTAGGAATGGAATACCAACTAATAATCCTAGTTTGACTAGAACTACAAATATAATCATACTAAAAGAGGAAATAAGAAATCCTAATCTTAATTGGATTCTTGGACTTCTTGAATTTCTTGTATTCTGGGCTTTCTTGATCTTGCATCAACTCTCCACCTTGATATTACAAAATTGTGAATTTTCTGCTCTCTTTATGATGCACATGATCTTGTCTTACTGATTTGTGAACATCAAAAGACACTCTTTATCATAGGTGATTTTATTGAAGCTCTAAAAAAGCTAGTGAATCATCTCTACATGATGGAATATCGTGTGTGCTATATGTATAAACATTAATCACTTCGTTAAGAAATGCAGAATTCTCTTTTCCTTCAAACACCAAGTAAGTCGTTTTAATGGACGACGTTGTTACTTGAGGGACCAAACTCTATGCTCTATGATTCACATTTCTCCTCCATCTCTATAGAAGATAATCATATTTTCTCTAGGTCCTCTATTGTTTTGTATGTGGGATTTCCCATAACATCAATAGAATTATGACAATCACAAAACGGTTGTTGAACACCCCTTGGCATCATCCTTTGATGAATTCCTAAGGCACTTTGCAGGGGTATACTGAATAGTAAAACTTAGAAAGATTTGAGAAATGATATTAACCTTCTAAGTCAATCACCTTTATACCAACCAAATGCTACTTTTTTAAACCTCTAGGTTCCACCCCTTCTGAAATTCTAGAGCGGATAAATTCTTTTGCCAGTGAAGCAAGAATACAGAAAGGGACATAGTAGGTAGGTAAACAAGTTAAGGTGCTTGTAAAATAGTGACAGCTTTACCTCCTTTGGACTAGTATTTTTTCTGCCAGAAGTCCATTTATTCTTAAGTTTATGAAGTAATGGATTTCACACCTAAACATCTTTGTGGCAGCAAAGGAAGATGAAAATAGATGGGTGGGATTTAACTCAGCTTGAACCCATGGATTTGTTTAAGTGGTTAAACTACACTTCCCAACTTGGATGATGTCACATTCATTTTAGATTAACCAGCCTCAAGACTGTTTGCTACTAGCAGTATACTCTATCTGTTCATTTTCAACAGCATCACACAACAAGTAAGGTATCATATTTGAGGAGGTGAGCTTTTGCTAGACTTAGCCTGCCCATGTCCTGGTTGGAGGCCCTTCAGATATTCACCTTCTGCTGCTTTATCTAGGGTTATGCCTCCCATCACAAAGTCAGAGGCATAACTGATATTTCATCATCACTAAAAACCCCTAGAGTTTTCAAAGAAAAAGAGTGGATTATTAATGGAGATTGAGAATCTGACAATAGATATGCAGTACTAATCCAGCTTCTCCATTTTTCTTGGAACCCATCTTTCGATCAATGAACTCCGTTTGTGTGACACATTACCCTTTTTCCAAGTTTATTACCAGCACTTTCATTCAATTCTCTCGAACCAGTTAGTTCAGTAGCAATTAAAACTACATCAAGAATCGGCCTCTCATCAATAAAAGCATTTCAAGCGCCAGGGATTTCAAGTGCATTCTTCAGTCTCGTTGTTAGTAGTTCAGTAACTTTGTGAACTAGTGGCAAAAAAGATTAACCAGCTTTATAATTTGTAGAGCTGAGTTATCTTTAGTTAATACTGCCTATACTGAAAGCATCTTTATTGTCTCTTCATGTGAGATACAACATGAAATTTACTGTTCATTTGATTTTTTGTAGTGGACAATGGAAACAAAGTTTCCGCATGCTGTTTGGGCTGCCGGTCGGAGTTTAATTGCTCTTCTTCTACCAAACTTCGATATTGTGGATAATCTGTGGCTCGAGCCTTTCTCGTGGGAGGTACCATATTCTGTTTCTTCGTTAGAAGTAGCTTTTTTAAAGTATGATTGTAGTTATAGCTTTGTCATTTTTCTTAAAAGAGAAAGCAAGAGAAACTTATCGGACTGATGTTATTGATCTATGAGAGAAGTGATGGTTCTACAGAGTAAGACTGTAAGAGTCGCACTAAGTGTCACAAAAAGAAAATAAGTTATCAGTCAGCACTTGAATTATGGTGGCCAACCTTTTTGTTGTTTGTTCTACACAAATTTTACTTTGGAACCAGATCGGAGATCACAGATTAATTAGGAGAGCTTTGTTTTTTTTTTGTTTGAGAAAAAGGTAACAGAAGTTATAAACTTCAGCACAAAGGTAGTGCTGGAGGCTAAATTTACAAAACAAAGGATAGCTCCAGTTCATCATTGATTCTTCTTACAAGAATTCTAAAGCTTCTAAAATAGAGACTGAATCATCTGTATAAGTTTCTTTACACCAAAAATGAAAAAGTAAAATGCAATTCATCTTGTTCTTCTGGGTAGAACTATATCTATCTTCAGAACATGTTGAGTTTCTTTCCTCCCAGATAGTCTACCATGTGCATGCATGGATTAATTTCCATCTGTCTTGTGTCTGACACTGTTCTAACATGCCGACAACTCCCTCGTTGATCTTGGCATTATCCATGTAATGCCTATCACGTTTAGGAAAAGCTGCCAAAATTGATCAATTATTCCACAATGCAAAAACAAATGGCTGCCGCTCTCTAGCTTCTTCCCACACAAATTACATTTTGAACATAGATTAATCCCCCTTCTCTTTAAATTTCCTGTGTCAGGCAAGCTTCTTTTGCTACCAGGCCACACATAACAGGCCACCTTATATGGAATTTTAGTTTTCCAGATATGTTTCTATGACCACCAATTAGCGTGCTGGCCATTATGGATCAAAGCATAATATGCAGATTTGTTATCAATTATCAATACCTGGTGATTCTAGTGACTAGAAAAATGTCATCTACATATGTAATATTTACTGCAATATCTGTTCATTGCCTGAAGATGTGGTTTGTTTCATCAGAATTAGTGCTAAGCTCTTACAAGAGTATGTTCAATTGTTTGGTATAGGTTCTCTACTTTTTGGTATACTTGTATACATGAGTTTTCTTCTCCCAACTTTAATAAAATCATTTACTTTTCTTGTTAAAAGAACAAGGTTATTTACTTTATCAAAGAAAAAAAAGGGAGTACGTTCAGTTGCTCACCACTCAGTAACTACACTCCTATCAGCTGTATGAGCTTTTTATTCTCTTAACTTCTGCCTCCAAAAATAGAAGGAAAAGGGAATAGAAAGTTTCTACTATTCTCTACATTTTTCTTAATTTACTGTTTATTTTTAATTTCGCCTTCACATCAAGAAGCAATCCTTGAGCCTTTGAGTTCTAGTTGGGTGAATATGTTGTTATGTTGTGCTTTTCTTTAAGGTACATAATACTCCCTTTCTCTCATTTTATGTGACACACGATTTTCTAATAAGTCTTTCTTTATTTCTTGAACTTCGTGCGTAGTCAAATACCGTCACATAAAATGGGACCGAGAGAGTATAACTTGATGATTACGTTCTTGGAAATTTTCCATACATGTGAGTTTCAATAACTAGTTTACTCGTTTGAATGAGTATGGAGAGAGAGTTGTGATAAATTAATGAACTTAAAAGGATGAATATAAATTGTCAACTTAATGTTTATGTATTTTTGAATGTCCGGTTATACAAGATTAGATAAGATTAAAAATGACCACATTCGCCAGAAGCTTCAAGTAGCACGCACTGAGGATAAAATGAGAGAAGGTCGCTGAGATGGTTTGGCCATATAATAAGGTAAATGGTATTACTAAAAAAATGGGAAAACTCCCGTATACAAAAGGTATACCAAAAAGTAGAGAATCTACAACAAAGTATGATTTTCTACAGAAAACACTCAATCATCTATACAAGTGGGAATTTCAAGGAGCACCAAAAAGCAATCAAAGACAAAGGCTATTCGAGTGTACAAAATCATTTTCAATTCCCTCAAAGCTTTCTATTTCTCTCTCCATACAACCCGTATAAGACCTATCGGGGCAACCTTCCATGCCTTTTGTCTTCTATTATGTCTACCAGCCTACATGTGCAATACATCTCTAACAGTACCCCTCGAGCTCATGCAGTTCAGTGATTCTTGTTGTGCCCGCATCTTCCATGTCTAAGTTTAGCTGCTTCAATGCCCACCACGCTTTATGCTCAAGTTCCACTGGCAGGTGGCAGGCCTTCCCAAATACCAACTTGTATGGTGACATACCAATTGGAGTTTTGAAGGCAGTTCTGTAAGCCCAGAGTGCATCATCTAGCTTTCTCGCCCAATCAGTTCTTGTGGCGTTCACAGTTTTGGTTAACACACTCTTGATTTCTTTATTGGACACTTTAACCTGTCCACTAGTCTGCGGGTGGTAAGGAGTAGCTACCTTATGACGCACATCATACTTAGCAAGCAACTTTTCAAAGGCTCTGTTGCAGAAGTGAGTGCCTCCATCACTGATAATTGCTCGTGGTGTCCCGAAGCGGGTGAATATGTTCTTCTTCAAAAATCCCACTACCACCTTTGCATCGTTGGTGGGTAATGCAGCAGCTTCCACCCATTTGGACACATAGTCTACAGCAACAAGTATGTACTTATTGCCATAGGAGCTGACGAAGGGACCCATGAAGTCAATCCCCCAGACGTCAAACACCTCCACCTCTTGAATTGGGTTCATGGGCATCTCTTGGCGTCGGGAAATGTTCCCGGTCCTCTGACATTCATTGCAGCCCTTCACCCATAGGTGCGCATCTTTAAACAATGTTGGCCAGAAGAATCTAGCCTCTAGCACCTTTGCCGCTGTCCTAACTCCTCCAAAGTGTCCACCATACGCCGATGCGTGACAAGCCTGCAAAACAGAAAATTGCTCTATCTCGGGGACGCATCTCCGGATCATATTATCAAGGCATATTTTAAACAGATAAGGCTCTTCCCAGTAATACTGGCGGCTTTCACGATAAAACCTTTTCCTTTGGACTGATGAGAGGTCGTGAGGAACTATACCACTGGCCAGGTAATTAGCAAAGTCTGCATACCATGGCGCTTCCTGATGAGTGGTGGCGAGCAGCTGCTCGTCTGGAAAAGTTTCCAGGATTTCCTCAACCTCTACTACATTTTCAGCTCCCTCAAGTCGTGATAGATGATCAGCGACTTGANATCGTGACCTCCCTACCAGTCTGTCCAACATCTGATCAATGAGGGGAAGTGGGAAGTGGTCTTTCCAGGTGGCAAGATTTAACTTCCGATAGTCCATGCAAATTCTCCAGCCTGTGACGGTTCTTGTAGATATCAATTCATTGTTGTCATTTTTCACAACCGTCATGCCACCCTTTTTAGGAACACATTGAACTGGGCTCACCCAGCTGCTGTCAGAGATTGGAAAAATAATTCCCGCATCTAACCATTTTATTACCTCCTTCTTCACCACTTCCTTCATGTTTGGGTTCAGCCTCCTCTGGTGTTCCCTGGAAGGTTTGTGACCCTCTTCCAGCAGAATCTTGTGCATGCAGTAGGCGGGGCTGATCCCCTTGATGTCTGCCATGGTCCACCCAATGGCAGTTTTGCACTCCCTTAGTACCTGTAAGAGTTGTTGAGCCTGCACATCTAACAAGCTAGATGAGATAATAACAGGTAATGTGGAGTCAGGCCCCAGAAATTCATACCTGAGGTGGGCAGGCAAAGGCTTTAACTCCAGCTTTGGTGGTTCTTCAATAGATGGCTTGGCTGGAGGAGTTTCCCTTTTTTCTAAGTGCAAGGGCTCAAATTCTAGATTTCTATCCCAGAACCCTCTACCTTCTAGTGCCAACACCCATTCCGCTAGATCCTCCCCATTCACTTCATCTAAGTTCATCAAACATGCAGAAAGGGGGTCCTCAATAGTCAACACCTCATCATCAGACTCTACTATTACATCCACGGCATCAATAAGAGAGCAATTGGCGAACTCGCTTGGTCGCCTCATAGACTTCTGCACATTGAATGTTATTTCTTCATCATTAAGCCTCATCTTGAGCTCCCCAGTCTCACAATAAATCAGAGCTCTTCCCATGGCCAAGAATGGTCTTCCTAAGATTATAGGAATCTCTTCATCCACTTTGCAATCCAAGATCACAAAATCTGCAGGGAACACGAATTTCCCTACCTGAATCAGCACATCATCAAGGATACCAAATGGACGCTTCACAGTCCTGTCGGCCAATTGCAACAACATGGAGGTGGGTCTAGCTCTCCCAATGCCCAACCTCTTATAAATAGCCAGAGGCATAAGATTAATGCTAGCCCCTAAATCACAGAGCGCCTTAGCAAAGGCGAAATTTTCGATAGTGCACGGAATTGTAAAGCTCCCTGGGTCAGACAGCTTTTCTGCAATTGGCCTAGTCACCACTGCACTACAGGTCTGAGTAAGTGTAACTGTGGCCAAGTCTTGAAAGTCAAACTTCCTGGACATCAAGTCCTTCATCATTTTTGCATATCCAGGCATCTCCTTTAAAGCTTCGATCAATGGTATATTCACCTGGATTTGTTTAAGCATTTCAAAGAACTTCTTATATTGCTCATCCTTTTGATGCTTGGCCAACCTCTGTGGAAAAGGTACAGGAGGTCTCTTCTTCCCAATCACTTGGGACTGATCTTTACCAGCTACTATCTCAATTACTGGCTCCTGAACTGGGTCAGCTGCTTCCTCGGTCTCCTGCTGAATGCTCTCTTCTTCTTGTGCAGGCTGGACTGTCACCTCTGTCAGTTTAGTTGTCTCATCCAGCTCAATGGGCACTGGTATGAGTGTTTCATCCTGAATATTTCGTCGAGCCCTCTCTTGTTCTACATCCAGATCTCTGCCATTACGGAGACTCACCGCCATCAACTGCTTTGGGCCCTGATCTTTTGGATTTATTTGTGTGTCTGCAGGTAATGTCCCTTGAGGACGATTGTTCAGAGACATAGAAATCTGGCCCATTTACACTTCGATATTTTTGATTGCTGCATCATGTGCATCTACTCTCTCATTGATTTTGGCATTGGACCCAATAACCTGCTGCATCATTGCTTCCAGTCTAGAAAACCCATCTTCTTGTCTTCCACCATGCTGCTGCTGAGGTGGATGATACCCTTGCTGCTAATTGTGATTGTTGTACCCTTGTGGCGTGGGATAAGGTGCCATATTGTCGGGTGGTCTCATACCTCCCATGTTTCCTGTGTTAAACTGTGGCTGCGCCGGCCTGTATTGCTGCTGATTTTGCTGGCCCCAGTTCTGATTGCCCTGTCTCTGGCCTCCATAGTTGGACACATAGTTCATGTCCTCAGGGTGTTGATGCTGATGATCATGTTTTGCGTTCCAAGGATTACCAATTGGCTGGCTAATGCAAGATGTGCACAAGCCCCCGTTGGTAGTGTCTACAATATGTACTTGCTGTTTCTGCCCTGATTCCTTCACCTTTTTGGTGAGTATGCTCATCTGTGTCAGGAGGGTCGCCATATTTTCAGCCATGGTATTTGAGGGATCAAGAGGCACTGAGTGCACCACTGGAGTGATAGGTGCATTCCTGGTCGTCCACCCCGAATTCTGTGCCATCTTGTCAAGCAGATTCTGGCCTTCTCTCCAGGTTTTGCTCAAGAATGCCCCACCAGCTGAGGTATCCACAATATTCTTCATGCTGTCTGACAGTCCCATGTAAAACCGTTGTCCCAACATCTGTTCTGGAACACCGTGGTGGGGACACATAACCAACATTCCTTTAAACCTGCCCCATGTCTCATGTAGTGTCTCCATTGGTTTCTGTTTGAAGCTCACGATCTCATCAATTTGTTGAGCAGTTTTGTTGGGAGGGTGGAACTTGTTGTGAAATTGCTTGACTAACTCATCCCAAGTTTCTATAGAGTTTATGGGGAGCGAGTTTAGCCAAACCTGAGCAGTTCCTGTCACCGAGAATGGAAACAATAATAGCCTGATTGCTTCCGGAGTCACGTTGGGTTGCCTTTGAGTTTTGCAGATAGATAGGAAGTTCTTCAAGTGCTGCTGAGGATCTTCTATTTGCGTCCCAGAAAAGAGTCCCTTGTTTTGCAACAAGTGCAGCATGTTATTTGTGATTTGGAACGATTCAGCTTGTATTGCGGGCACAACAATGGCAGTGGCCAGATTGTCAGCTGTGGGTTGTGCCCAGTCATATAGTGCACCCTCAGGCACAGGAGGTGCCACTTCTCTGGCATTTAAGCCAACTTGCTCATTCCTGACGTTTCCGTTAGGATCGTTTACGTCTCCCATGTCAATTTCGAATTTGTGTGTTTGTTGGGATTGTTGAAGTCTTTTGTTGGCACGGTTCAATGTCCGGAATATTTTCTTGGGGTCTGGGAGTCCTTCAAGTAGTTCTCCAGTCCTCGTAGAATTTCTAAGCATACACCTGTGCAACCAGATCAACAACCGTCAAAATTTCAATGGAAAATTGGGTAGAGAGAAAACTGACCACACAAAGAATTTTTGTATTTCTATCAATGGTAATTGATAATTCCGTTAATTCCCCGGCAACGGCGCCAAAATTTGATCACACCCAACTATGCCTTATAAAAAGGACAATGCGGACGTTGCAAATATAACCTGAGTATTGTGCCCAGAGTCGAATCCACAGAGAATTAACCTATCAATCACTATCTTTAGACCTACTAAACTCTTTAGAATCAATTTCCCAAACGTTGAGAATCACAATTGATGGTGTTTTTAATAACTAAGATCAACAGTAACTAATAGCTACAAATTAAAGATGCTAAGCTGTAAACAATAATGAGAAAGTGCTAAGGTAATGATTTCCCCTATTGATGGAATTCCTTCTGTTTATGCTTCATACAGATTTACCAACACATCTCTATTAATCATGAACGCTCTTCTTACCGTAAATCTCTCCCGAGTAATCACAGTAATTTACTAGTTGCACTCTCCCGAGATACACTAGCTTGCTTTATTTAACACAATTCACTTTAGATTACACCCAAGGCTTCGTTATCCCTAATCCCGCCTTTAAACCCTCGGTTATTGATCCCTCATATACTTTGGGAGTGGTGTTGTTCAACAATTACCTAAATATGCACTCTCTCCCGAGTTATGCACACTAAATAGGCACAACTAATTGAGGATCCTGTCAATTAACTACAACAAACACATAGTTGAACAAATAGAGATCGGAACTAGCAATTTGTATTCACATAAATAAGAAGTTCATCCCCCAATAGGTTCCATCAAAACCTTAGACAAAGGATTTAGCTACTCATAACTATGGGTAAACAAACTAAAAAAATATTCATCATAAAACTTGCAATAAAAATCAAAGAAAAGAAGAAAGATGTTTTGGGTGATCTCTCACAATTGTTTTCCTTGCTAAAATATTCTCCAATACCATTCTTGCCTCCTTTGGGCGAAGTCTAGTATTTAAAATAGGGTTTTGGGCTAAAAATCCCGTGTTTTGCACTTAAGTCCCTGAACTCTTCCGCCTCTGCCGCGGTCGCGGTCAAACCGCGGCCACACACCTTCTCTGAATCTCAACTTATCCGCGACCATCTTCTACCGCGGTTCTGCCGCGGTCGCGGTGGAACCGCGGCAGTCCTTCTTCAGGCTTGGCTTGAGCTGCTTCGCTTGGTTCATTTGGCAAAATTTTACGATTGGCCTCTTTTTCTCCATATTTGATCCCAAAAGTACTCCATAGCCTTCTCTTGTCATATATCACCTGCAAAGCATGAAAAGCACTAATCAGAGCATTTTGTTATCACTTTTATCATCAAAACTATACAAGAAGGTGGTTCTTTAGGGCCTAATTATAGTTAAATTCACCTATTATCAACACCCCACACTTAAACCTTTGCTCGTCCTCGAGCAAGTTAAACCACACTTCTAGGCCTAACCGTTGTATGTATTGCCCCAAGTTTATGCTATACCCGCCATTATGAACGAATAACCTAAGCAGTGCAACAGTCACACTCAGATGCAGACTCTAACGCCATGACACACTCGTGCTTACTCTAGTTACTCTAACAGAGGTGAAAACTCACTTTTTCTTCCTGAGTCACATGCCCTCACATCACAAATCTGAGAGAAGTTCCACACATAATAAATTAAGCAACAAGGAACCATAGATAGACAAAATTCACTCACTCTCAGCAAAGAACATTCACATGCCACACAGATACACCATAGGCTTGCCCCTAGTGTAATACTCTACTAATCGAGCTGTTCAGTCAAAGATCAAAAGGTCTTTATTTGGTTGTAATGTAGGCTAAGGGACGGGTAGGATATATTTGGATATAGTGACTAACCTCCCTAAGCACTTTTAATACAAACTTCCTTTTGTTTCAACTTCCATGTTCAGCCCAATCGTTCTTCCACATTTTGTTGCATATTTGCCCCCCACTTTTCTTTAGGTGCACTGGCCTTTTTCTCTTTTCTTTTCTTTCTTTTTTTTTCGTTTTGTTTTGTTTCGTTTTCTTCATCTCTCTNCCCTATTATAAAAAGGACAATGCGGACGTTGCAAATATAACCTGAGTATTGTGCCTAGAGTCGAATCCACAGAGAATTAACCTATCAATCACTATCTTTAGACCTACTAAACTCTTTAGAATCAATTTCCCAAATGTTGAGAATCACAGTTGATGGTGTTTTTAATAACTAAGATCAACAGTAACTAATAGCTACAAATTAAAGATGCTAAGCTGTAAACAATAATGAGAAAGTGCTAAGGTAATGATTTCCCCTATTGATGGAATTCCTTCTGTTTATGCTTCATACAAATTTACCAACACATCTCTATTAATCATGAACGCTCTTCTTACCGTAAATCTCTCCCGAGTAATCACAGTAATTTACTAGTTGCACTCTCCCGAGATACACTAGCTTGCTTTATTTAACACAATTCACTTTAGATTACACCCAAGGCTTCGTTATCCCTAATCCCGCCTTTAAACCCTCGGTTATTGATCCCTCATATACTTTGGGAGTGGTGTTGTTCAACAATTACCTAAATATGCACTCTCTCCCAAGTTATGCACACTAAATAGGCACAGCTAATTGAGGATCCTGTCAATTAACTACAACAAACACATAGTTGAACAAATAGAGATTGGAACTAGCAATTTGTATTCACATAAACAAGAAGTTCATCCCCCAATAGGTTCCATCAAAACCTTAGACAAAGGATTTAGCTACTCATAACTATGGGTAAACCAACTAAAACAGTATTCATCATAAAACTTGCAAGAAAAATCAAAGAAAAGAAGAAAGATGTTTTTGGGTGATCTCTCACAATTGTTTTCCTTGCTAAAATATTCTCCAATACAATACTTGCCTCCTTTGGGCAAAGTCTAGTATTTAAAATAGGGTTTTGGGCTAAAAATCCCGTGTTTTGCACTTAAGTCCCTGAACTCTTCCGCCTCTGCCGCGGTTCTGCCGCAATCGCGGTCAAACCGCGGCCACACACCTTCTCTGAATCTCAACTTATCCGCGACCATCTTCTACCGCGGTTCTGCCGCGGTCGCGGTGGAACTGCGGCAGTCCTTCTTCAGGCTTGGCTTGAGCTGCTTCGCTTGGTTCATTTGGCAAAATTTTACGATTGGCCTCTTTTTCTCCGTATTTGATCCCAAAAGTACTCCATAGCCTTCTCTTGTCATATATCACCTGCAAAGCATGAAAAAGCACTAATCAGAGCATTTTGTTATCACTTTTATCATCAAAACTATACAAGAAGGTGGTTCTTTAGGGCCTAATTATAGTTAAATTCACCTATTATCAGTACCTGACATCACCCATTGTGCAACAAAATAATTCAGGACCAACCTCCACAAACCTGATGCCACTCTACAATGCACCACTAGATGATCAACTTCTTTACCCGAACGTTTGCTCATGTAGCACCAAATGACATAGGTAATGCTTCTCTTACACATATTCTCAGCTGTCAGAATCGCTCCCGCCAACCATGCAAAAAAGCACACCTTCCTAGGTGCCATAGCAATCCATATTGATAAATGTGGAAAGCGCGTCTCTTCTCTCACCAGCAAACTCTGGAAGATAGATTTGGCTGTGAACAAACCATCACTTCTTAGCGCCCATCTCCACGGATCATTGTTAAAGTGAGGTTTGATTTGCTTGTGAAGTAACTCCACTAACCTTTGAAACTCTCCCAGCTCCCTGTCTTGCAGATTTCTCCTAAACGTGAGATCCCAAAGTACTTCTCCTTCATACTCCCTATGAATCTGATGGAATGTCATCTCCTTCTGGTTCGAAACTCTGTACAGATTAGGGAATGAAATCCTCAAGGAGTCTTTCCCGCACCATTTGTGATTCCAAAAGTTAATTCTTCTCCCATCCCCAACCCTAAAGATGATCATTGTCTCCCACCCCTTCTGTGAGAATGCACGGGAGAAAATATTATTGATTAATTGACAATGCTACAATGAGCCATATATACAATACATGTCCTACCCCTAATACATATGAGATTAGGGTTATTTACTACTATTTATACAATGAAACTAACACTCCCCCTCAAGCTGGTGCATATAAATCATATGTACCGAGCTTGTTACATATATAGCTAATACGAGGACCAGTGAGAGACTTGGTGAAAATATCAGCAAGCTGATCATTCGACTTCACAAATTTTGTAGCAATATCTCCCGAGAGTATCTTTTCTCTGACAAAGTGACAGTCAATCTCGATGTGTTTAGTTCTCTCATGGAACACTAGATTTGACGCAATATGAAGAGCAGCTTGATTATCACACACAAGTCCCATCTGACTAATCTCACCAAATTTTAACTCCTTGAGCAACTGTTTGATCCAAATTAGCTCACATGTGGCCATAGCCATTGCTCGATATTCTGCTTCTGCACTAGACCGAGCAACCACATTTTGTTTCTTGCTCTTCCAAGACACCAAATTTCCTCCTACTAAGACACAATATCCAGACGTAGAACGTCTATCAGAAGGTGATCCTGCCCAATCAGCGTCTGAGTATCCAACGATCTGCTCATGGCCTCGATCCTCAAACAATAAGCCTTTGCCTGGAGCTGATTTTATATACCGAAGAATGCGGACAACTGCATCCCAATGACTATCACAGGGAGAATCCATAAACTGACTCACAACACTCACAGGAAAGGAAATGTCAGGTCTAGTCACTGTGAGGTAATTTAATTTACCAACCAACCGCCTATATCTTGCAGGGTCGCTAAGAGGCTCCCCCTGTCGTGGCAGAAGTTTAGAATTCGGATCCATCGGAGTGTCAATAGGTCTATACCCTGTCATTCCTGTCTCCTCAAGAATCCTGTCTCCTCAAGAATATCTAAGGCATACTTCCGTTGTGAGACCACAATACCTGAGCTAGACTGAGCGACCTTAATACCCAAAAAATACTTTAATCTGCCCAGATCCTTAGTTTGAAAGTGCTGAAAGAGATGTTGCTTCAACTTACTAATACCATCCTGATCATTGCCGGTAATAACAATATCGTCAACATAAACGACCAGATAAATACAGAGATTTGAAGCAGAATGTCGATAAAATACAGAGTGATGAGCTTCACTACGAGTCATGCCAAACTCCTGAATAACCGTGCTGAACTTACCAAACCAGGCTCGAGGAGACTGCTTTAGACCATAGAGGGACCGGCGCAACCGACATACAAGGCCACTAGACTCCCTCTGAGCAACAAAACCAGGTGGTTGCTCCATATAAACCTCATCCTCAAGATCACCGTGAAGAAAAGCATTCTTAATGTCCAACTGATAGAGAGGCCAATGGCGAACATCAGCCATGGATAGAAAAAGGCGGACTGATGCAACTTTAGCCACGGGAGAGAAAGTATCACTGTAATCGAGTCCAAATATCTTAGTATATCCTTTGGAACAAGACGAGCCTTAAGTCGATCAACCTGGCCATCTGGACCAACTTTGACTGCATACACCCAATGACAACCAACAGTCGATTTACCCGAAGGAAGAGGAACAAGCTCCAAAGTACCACTCGTATGTAAAGCAGACATCTCGTCAATCATAGCCTGTCGCCATCCGGGATGAGACAGTGCTTCACCTGTAGACTTAGGAATGGAAACAGAGGACAAAGATGACACAAATGCAACATGGGATGATGAGAGACGATGGTAACTTAAACCGATATAATGAGGATTATGATTAAGTGTGGAACGTATACCTTTTCGTAGTGCAATCGATTGATTAAGTGGAGACAAGTCCGCAGTATTAGCAGGGTCAGGTGCAGGACGTGAATCAGCTGGGCTTGATGCTGGGGGCGGACGACGATGATAAGTCAGGAGTGGTGGAGCTGTAGAAGTTTGAGCTGGACTAGGTGGTGGCACTGGAGCTATGGTTGGTGGAACTGGACTAGGTGGTGGCACTGGACTCGGTGGTGACACTGGAGCTGTAGGTGGTGGAGCTGAAACTGGAACTGTAGGCGGTGGAGCTAGGGAGGAAGATGAATGGGAGATAGGGACTGAATCTCCAAAAGAAGGAACGGGTAGCACCTCAGAAATATCTAAGTGATTAACTGGACGTGTGAAGTATGATTGGGTTTCAAAGAAGGTAACATCAGCAGACATAAGAAATCGCTGAAGGTCAGGAGAATAACATCGATATCCCTTTTGCGTTCTTGAGTAACCCAGAAATATGCACTTACGAGCACGAGGAGCTAACTTAACTTTTCCTGTAGTAAGGTCATGAACAAAGCACGTATTTTCACGAAGACACGGGGTGGAAGAGAGAACATAGGTAAGTGGGGAAACAGGACAGAGAATGGAACTTGATTTTGGATAGCTGAAGATGGCATACGATTAATAAGATAACAAGATGTAAGAACTGCATCCCCCCAAAAACGCAGCGGAACATGAGATTGTATGAGTAGGGTACGAGCAGTTTCAATAAGATGTCTATTATTTCTTTCAGCTACCCCATTTTGTTGGGATGTATACGGACAAGATGTTTGATGAATAATCCCATGGGAGTTCATAAACTGCTGAAATAGGGAAGACAAATACTCTAGGGCATTATAACTACGAAATGTACGGATAGAAACCCCAAATTGATTTTGAATTTCAGCGTGGATGGTCTGGAAAATAGAAAACAACTCAGATCGATTTTTCATCAAAAATATCCAAGTGCACCTGGAATAATCATCAATGAAACTGACAAAGTAGCGGAATCCTAAGGTAGAACTAACCCGACTAGGACCCCAAACATCTGAATGTACTAAAGAAAAAGGTGACTCTGCTCGATTATCAAGACGCCGCGGGAAATGGGAGCGAGTATGCTTACCGAGCTGACACGACTCACACTCTAGAGTGGACAAGTGAGATAAGCCAGGTACCATTTTCTGAAGTTTTGACAAACTGGGATGTCCTAACCGTTTATGTAATAAATCTGGTGAATCAGTAACGGGAGAAGTTATTGGAGGAAGACAAGATGCGAGTCCATGTGATTTTGCAAGGATAAGGTAATAAAGTCCATCTGATTCACGTCCGGTACCAATGATCTGCCCTGTACTGCGTTCCTGTATAAAAATAAGGTCATCAAGAAATAAAACAGCAGATTTAAGTGATTTGGCTAAGCGACTAACGGCTATGAGATTAAAAGGACTACCAGGAACATAAAGAACGGAGTCTAAAGGTAAGGAAGGAAGTGGATTTGCTTGACCTATTGCAGTTGCCATGGCTTGAGACCCATTGGCCATTGTGACTGTTGGAAGAGATTGAGAATATGAGATACTAGAGAAAAGAGATTTGTTACCAGAAATATGATCAGATGCACCTGAATCAATAACCCAAGACTCAGAAGGTGAAGATTGGGAGACACAATTGATGCTACTATTTGTTGGAACAACGGAGGCTAATCCTGAAGATGTCTGTTTACGTGCTTTGTACTGAAGGAACTCAATATAATCCGGTAAAGAAACCATCTGGATTGGATTTAATGCATTCGATCCAACGAATTGTGAGTCTAAGAATGACATTATAATGTTCACGCCCGAAAAGGTCATAAAATTGTTTGGAAATCACTGTTTGACTGTTACAGTTCACTGGAAACACTGTAGTTCACCGGAAAATAAAAAAGTCGTCAGAATCTGATGTAAACTTGATGGGTAGGCTCGGAAAAGCAAGACGATTATACTGTTCAAAAGAAACTTTCTCCAAAATCTGGCCGGAAACACTGTAGCTCGCCGGAAAATTCCAAAGTTGTCGGAATTTGTTAGGGATAGCACTGGTCGACTCGAAATTGAGGTGCGAGTGACCTTTCCTGAAGTAAGTTCGTCGGAAAATGGCTGGAAGGTGTCTCACGCGCCCGGCGCGTGCACAGATCTCGCCGGAAATTTTTTTCTCTGCCCGGCGCGTGAGGGCGCGTGGCAGTGATTTTTCCGGCGGGTTTTGCTGGGATTTGGTCGCGGGGCTACGGAGGACCTTGTGGTGGTGTTGGTTTGTTCACAACACTGATAAATAATGACTTTGATGTAAACAGTCACGTAGGTCACCGGAAAATTGCACGGTGACGACTGATTTCTTCCCGGATGTCGTTGGAATGACGCACAACGATAATTATCTCAGCAATGCTCTGATACCATGTGAGAATGCACGGGAGAAAATATTATTGATTAATTGACAGTGCTACAATGAGCCATATATATGCAATACATGTCCTACCCCTAATACATATGGGATTAGGGTTATTTACTACTATTTATACAATGAAACTAACACCTTCATTATGCTCCTCCACATGCTACACCCAAATGGAACTGTAATAGTTCTAGTTCTCCATCCCCTTCCATAAAACTATACTTCTCAACTACTACCTCCCTCCATAAGGCGAACTCCTCCATCCCAAATCTCCATGATCACTTTTCCGATAGAGCTCTATTGAACACCCTAAGATCTTTCACTCTAGTCCACCCCACTTTGGTGTTGTAACAACCTCCCAATTTAGCAGGTGGATCTTTTCGGTTTCCGGTGCCATCTGTCGCATCCCATATAAAATTTATTTGAAGCCTTCCCATTTTTCCTGTGACTCTCACTGGTGCTTGCAACAAAGAACATTAGTAAGTGGGAATACTTGATAAATTGCTTTTAGTGAGTACATCTTTTCCTTCAACAAGTATCGTTTCGCCCCTGCTAATCTCCGTTCAACCCTTTCAATAACAGGATTCCACTGCGAGATCCTTATTTGAAGCACACAGAGGCAAGTCCAAGTATGTAGTAGCCCAGTAGGTAAATAAGAGTCCACCTTATCATTGATACTTGTGCTAGTTCTTCAATGTTGTCTACCTCGCCTACTAGGAAAATCTCACACTTGCTGATGTTGATTTTGAGACCTGGCACGATCTGAAACCACTTAGGAACTTGTTTCAAGTATGTCAGCCGGTTATTATCTGCATCACAAAAAAATAGCCAATGTGTCATCTGCAAAGAGCAAGTTTGAAACCCTTACAGTACTATGCTCCCTAATCAAAGCCGTGAAACCCCTCAAATAACCACCACTCGCTGCCCTATTCGTTATCTTGCTCAGAGCTTCCAGAATAAATAGCATAAAGGATAAGGGGTTCCCTTGTCTGAGGCCCCTCGAGCTACCAAAAAAACCACACAGGCTACCATTGACAAGAACAGAGAATCTGACAGTGGAAATGCAAACCTTGATTCATCTTCTCCATCTTTCACTGAATCCCATCATCACCATTAAAAGATCCAGAAACTCCCAATTAGCATGATCAAAAGCCTTCTCAAGTTTTCCTTTTTTCCTTCTAGAGTCCACAACTTCATTTGCCATCAAAGCTGCATCCAAGATCTGTCTCTCTTCCACAAACACATTAGGTGAGGTTGACACTGATGCAGATATGGACCACATGACAAGGTAGACCTATAATTACATGGAAAGAAGTTGTTTAGACCTACAAATTCTTGGAACCAGTGTAGACTTAGCTAAAAATAGGCATAATGGAAGATAGCGATCCATATAGGTGAAACTTACTAGTTAGGGTCTTAGGGATATGCTTTAAATGTTACTATTTTTCTTTTATATAAAACTTATTTTCACTATTATTATTTTATTTTGGCATGATGATGATATGAGTTGAGCTTGAAGGAACCCCGACTTTGTTTGGGACAGAGGTGTTGTTA
The DNA here is from genome assembly GCF_001879085.1 of Nicotiana attenuata. Classification (NCBI taxonomy): domain Eukaryota; kingdom Viridiplantae; phylum Streptophyta; class Magnoliopsida; order Solanales; family Solanaceae; genus Nicotiana; species Nicotiana attenuata. Next base: position 52,083 of record NW_017671714.1, on the reverse strand, counting down.
TTGTTGTTGTTGTTGTTGTTGTAATGCTTATGTAATTTCTTTTTACCCTTGTAAGAGTGGAGCATATTTAGTACTGAAACCCTCTTTGGGGGTTTATCTATCCGCATTATCCTCCCTGCTTTTTCAAGTAACAAATCTCCTTTGCTGCCCCTGTGGTTTGATCAGTCTTCCATAAGGTTGGGTGAGTTGTACGCTGACACTCCCATTAACTCCTTATGTATTTTTCCCCTATACCTTTTGGTGATTTCACATAGTGACACATAGAGGTGTGCTTACAACTAATGTTCCTACCTAAACCCATGAAAGATTGCCTCATTGGATGTGTGTTTGGTCTGTCCCGAAGATGTTGACTTTTACAAAGTTTGGGCCTGCTGATTTCAGGGAATTGGGTGTACTAAGATCACCAAAGCTAAAAATGAAGGTTCTATCAGTGGGAATGTTGAATCAAGATCATATCTTGAAAAAAGACTAGTTTTTTGCTTTGGTTCTTATGTTGCGGCGCAGCTATTGCTTCCATTTGGGGAAGAAAACATTCTTTCTTCATCAGAGCTGAAGCAGGCACAAGAGGTTGTAAAATTCTCTTCTTGCCCTCCTGAACTGTAATTCTCTCATATACTCTGCTGCGGATACTGGGACCTAATAATTCATAGTATTTTCTGACAGATAGCTACAAGGATGGTGATTCAATATGGTTGGGGCCCCGATGATAGTCCTACGATTTACCATCATGGCAATTCGGTATTTACCTTTATTTTCCCCATCTTATTCTTGACTGCATGATCTGTTATTTCATTCAAAGATTTTTCCCCTTTGTATCTTCACTAAAGTTTGATATCCCATAGTTTTCATGAACCATTTCTCTTTCCTAAGACATTAAGGGGTCGTTTGGTTGGAATATGTTTACACTGGTATAAGTTATGCCGGTATAAGTTATATTGGGATAAGTTATGCTGGGATTGTTGTTTATTCATTGTTTGGTATGTTGTATTAAGAATGACAATTGCATAATTTCTAAGAAGAAGGTATAAGTTATACCGGTGTTAATTACCCCACCTTTTATAAGGTATAAGTTATCCCAATGTTAAAATTAACACCGGGATAACTTATACCTGGTTTACTAACCAAACAAAGTATTAAGGTGGTATTAAATTTTTATACCACCCTTATACCTTCTTATACCTCATATCAAACGACCCCTAACATATTAATGAAATGTTACAAGTTAGCTTGTGAGCCACTTCACTTTGTTTGCTATGATGACCTTGGCTGCAAACAGTTAGCGGTGGAACCAAACCAGAAGATAATTCACCTCGACGCTAATGGGTGAACCACATCTCTGCCACGAAAATATCTTGCCAAAAAGATTTGCACATGGAAATGGGAGCCCAAATGTATATATATGTGTGCATGTTAAAATATTTGTCAAACATAAGTAACTGATTAACGCTGTATATCTTGGTGCGTGACTAATTTGCTCTTTTTTCATTGATATATTTTTGTCTCATTGTGTTCTTTTTCGTGTTGCTGCTCTGAATAGGTCACAGCTTTGAGTATGGGAAACCATTTTGAATATGAGATGGCTGCAAAAGTGGAAAAGGTATAAAGCTACCTATTGAGTATTCTCCCTGGTCGTTTCGACTGATGATATGAAACATTATTTTCTTGTTATCTGAGAATTCTATGTGCAAATTTTTCTTGCTTCAATGGAACTGTGGGCCAGAAATGGTACTTAATCTTTGTAATAAATCCAAATATCCAGAGTCAGTAAGAACTATCTTTTTGGCCTCTTCTTACAGCTCCCACCATCTGGCTTGACTTCAGCTAAACTCTACATGTAGTAGTCATAGTGTGTGCTTGGGCTTATTATCAGAAGGGTTTAACATCTTTGATAAGAAATAAGAGAAAAGATTGGGAGAATGTGTGAAAACAAAGGTTAAGTTCAGGTATTTGGATAAATGTATATATAGGACACTCATATCACACTATTGTATTTGCACGTTTATCTAGGTAGAAGTTTAACCAAGTACACCCATAACACTCTTCCTTGGTTGGTTGCATGCGTGTTATATGCATCAGGCTTGTTGCTTATGCAGCTAATCCAGTGGCTTATAAGTGACTTGTTGAATATTTTTGTCAGTTGATCATTTGGTTTAGCCAGTTGGGTTTTTGGTTTTACAATTTTATTTTGTGTAGTGTTGGCCTAAGATGAATTTAAATGGAGATACATGATATTTGGGGATCCATATGGCCAACCCTAACTTGTTTGGGATTGAGGCATAGTTGTTATTGTTGGTCATTTGTTTTATAAATCTAGGGCCAATGTTTTCTTTTCTCTACCAAAATGACAGTTGCTTTTGATATGTTTGGTTCTCTAAAAACATCTTTATATAGCATTTGTCGCAAATATGCAGTGCAACTTGATTACCACTAAGAAATTGTCATGGTATTTCGTGGATCTCTAATCTTCGAGTAGTTGAATATATTGGAGTATTACTTGGTTTATTAGACATGCTCAAGCTACCAGGGTGTACAACCATAGAGGCAAGGATGAAATATAGCCTAAATGTAATTGTGTTTATTTGTTACTCCTTTCGTTTCAATTTATGTGTCTTAGTTTAACTAGGCACGAAGTTTAAAGAAGTAAGAATACTTTTAAACCTTGTGGTCTTAAACTAAAGATGTGTATAATGTACCAAAATATCCTTGAATCTTGTGGTATTAATAATGTCACGTAGAAAGTTGGAGTTAAAGAGTTACTAAATATAGTAAGAGACATTCTTTTTGAAACACACGAAAAAGAAAAGTAAGACACATAAATTGAAAAGGAGGGAGTAATTACTATGTTTATTTATTTACATTACTGTCCCTAGTAGTTAGAGAATGGTTATTTTGTGTCATTTATATTAGAAAGAAAGAAGGAAGGGGTTCGATGGTTTAGTCAACTAGAAATCACATTATAAAAGCAAGAGATGTCATTTGTGTATAGGGCATGAGCCTTTTCCCAAACTAAAAAGCAGGTCTAGGATGGATGAAACAAAGGCATCATTTTAGAATCAATAGTGTTCCATAAGAGGCTAGACAATTGAGCATCGATCATTTCTCATTCTGCTCGAACTTTCTCTTCAATACACATAGCTTGTTTAATTAGGTGATCTTGAATGCCTTGTCTTTTGCACTATAACTGAACAAATGAGGATCAAGAGAGGCATGTTGCACTACGTACTAATGTTTCTGTTGTAATTACTTGGTTTGAATTACTGGATACCATAGTTTTAGAACCAAAAGCATCTGATCCAAGCGACATTTTCGATGAATCAAAGGAGTTCTTTCACCAAAATATGAAATCAGGGGAAAGCACCATCGTAGCTCGGTAGGTCCAAGGGTTAATAAGCGGGTTGAGTCAGCTTTTAGTTAGTTCATTCTGATGTTTGAGGACCAAGTCCCGTTATTTCCAAAACTGGGCATAAGTATTTTGTTACCTTTGTGAATGATTTCTCTCGAATGACTTGCATTTATTTTATGAAGAGCCGCTCTGAAGTGTTTACTCATTTTTTTGCCTTTTCTGCTGAAGTCAACTCAATTTAATGCTTCGGTACGGATTCTACAGAGTGATAACGCTAAAGAATACATGTCAAAACTATTTCAGTCCTACATGAGACAACATGGTATTCTCCATCAGTCTACATGTGTTGATGCACAGTCTTAAAATGGAGATGCTGAGAGGAAGAATAGGCATCTATTTGAGACAGCTCAGGCACTTATGTTTCAAATGAAGGTCTCTAAACGGTTTTGGGCCGATTTGTTCTCTATTGCTCGTCTTCTGATTAATCACATGCCATCTACGGTGCTTGTTGGTAATATGCCTTACAATGTTCTTTTTCTAAATAAGTCACTATTTCCAGCGGAACCTATGTTATTTGGAAGCACATGTTATGTTCGAGATGTTAGACCATTTGTTACCAAATTGGATCCGAAGGCATTGAAATGTGTCTTCTTGGGCTATTCTCGCCTTCAGAAGGGATATTTGTGTTATTCTACTGAACTTGGCAAGTATCTGGTGTCAACAGATGTGGTATTTTCAGAGACTACACCATTGCTCTATGCACCTCCAATTTGTACAAGTCAAGGGAGGAAGATGAATGGCTAGTCTATCAGGTTACCCATGCTTTGACACAACAATTAGATGATGTTCCTCCATCACTTAGTTCTTCTATTGAGCATCAATCGACTATTATACGGTCACCACCTACTCCGTCTGCATTAGCAAGATCGTCAATTGTTCAAGTTTACTCGAGTAGGCGAGACCAATAATACATGTCCTGCACCAGTTCCTTCATCATCAGATCCTCCTTCGCCTGAACCTTCAGAGAACGTTGACCTTCCTATTGCTCTTTGCAAAGGTACACGAAATTGCAAATCCACATATTTCATTGCTAATTTTATTTACTATGACCGCTTATCCTCTACGTCTAGATCTGTGATTGCTTCTTTAGACTCCGTCTCTATACCCAAAACACTGAATGAGGCTTTGAATCATCCTGGATGGTCGATGCAATGCTTGAGGAAATACATGCCTTAGAGGATAACCACACGTGGGATTTGGTGAATTTACCCAAGGGAAAGAAACCGGTGGGATGTTAGTGGGTCTTTATAGTTAAAGAATCCAGATGGTTCCGTGCCAAGACTTGAGGCCAGACTTGTGGCTAAAGGGTATGCTCAGACTTATGGGGTGGATTATTCAGACACTTTCTCCCAGTTGCCAAACTCACTTTTGTCTCCTTGTTTATTTCTTTAGTCACTTCTCAGAATTGGCCTTTATATCAGTTGGATATCAATAATGCATTCCTTCATGGTGATCTTCAAGAGGAAGTGTATATGGAGCAGCCACCAGGTTTTGTTGCTCAGGGGGTGTGTGGGAAAGTCTGTCATTTAAAGAAGTCCTTATATGGCTTGAAGTAGAGTCCCTGGGCTTGGTTTGGCAGGTTCAGTGAGGCAATTCAGGAGTTAGGCTGGAAATGAGCAAATGTGATCATTCAGTCGTCTACCAGCCTCGTTGTATATGTTGATGACATTGTCATCACAGGAAGTGATTATGCGGGAATCTCTTCCGTTAAGTTTGTCCTGCATGCTAGGTTCCGTACAAAGGATTTGGGCCAGTTGAAATACTTTTTAGGAGTAGAAGTAAATAGAAGAAAGAAGGGAATTTTTTTGTCTCAAAGAAAGTATATTCTTGACCTACTTTCAGAAACTAGAAAGTTGACAGGCAAACCGTGCAGTACTCCAATGGTTCCCAATGTGCATCTAATGAAAGATGATGGTGATCCTTTTAATGATCCAGAGAGATATAGGAGGTTAGTTGGAAAGTTAAACTACCTCACGGTGACTTGTCCAGATATTTCTTTTGCGGTGAGTGTTGTTAGCTAGTTCATGTCCGTGCCTACGATCACACATTGGGAAGCTTTGGATCATATTCTATGTTACTTGAAAGGAGCTCATGGACTTGGCATATTTTATAGCAATCACGGCCATACTTGTGTTGAGTGTTTTACTGATGCTGATTGGGTTGGATCGAAAATTGATAGAAGATCTACTACAGGATATTGTGTTTTTGTTGGCGGGAATCTGATATCATGGAGGAGTAAGAAGCAAAATGGTGTATCTCGATCCAGTGCAGAATCTGAGCATAGATATATGTCACAGTTTACGTCCGAGATTATGTGGATACATCACCTTTTAACTGAAATTGGGTTGAACTATTATACACCAACAAAATTCAGGTGTGATAATCAAGATGCTCTTCGTATTGCCTCAAATCCGGTGTATCATAACGGAACTAAACGTCTTGAGGTTGACTGTCATTTCATTCGTGAGAAGATTCAAGAAAATTTGATTTCCACTGGCTATGTGAAGACGGGAGAGCAACTAGCTGATTTGTTCACCAAGGCATTGAGTGGAACTCGAGTTGATTACCTTTGTAACAAGCTGGGCATGATCAATATCTATGCTCTAGCTTGAGGGGGAGTGTTAAAGAATGAATGTAGTCATATTCGTTGTTATATACATGATAGCATAACTAAGGGATTTGATAGCATATCTGTAGGATTTTCCTTTTTTGATTCTTTCTATAGTTAGGATTCTGTACATGTATATATACTGATTACTTCATGGAATAAGACATCAACTATTTTCCCATACCTTGTTCAATAACAAGCTCCTTAATTCAATAATTGTCTGCCTTGATTTTTTGGCGCAGATATACTATATGGCTTATGATAAAGCAAAACAAATGCTACAGAGAAATCGAGAAGTGCTAGAGAAGATTGTAGAGGACCTGCTCAAGTATGAAATCTTGACAAGAAAGGTAAGTTGATGCAGAAGTATGTGTTTGAAATTTTTGCAAAAACTAAATTAAAATAAAATTATCTGAAATTCGTCCTTTTTTTAACTTAGTTCTTCATGGTGCCTCTGGGTCTTAATAGTTTGAGGTTTTTGGTTGGGATAGCACTTTGGCATTCTATTTTGCATGAACAAGGTTTTCTGTAATTCTTGTGATCTTGCTTTGCCCTTTGCAAATCACAAAATCTAAGTGAGTCCTCAGTGATTAAATAAAACCAGACCTGCTTAAATTCCTAAACATATAATTCCTGGATAAAGCTGTAGAAATAGAAGAAGAGAAGACAAATATCTCATTGCACTGGTAGTTATCAACATACAAGGAGGCTCCCGCTCCTCAGCTAGGAGCTTTGATTTGGAATTCCAAATTATTCTGTTAAAATCACTAAAACGATTCTATACAAATATACAATTTTTCACTGATTCTCTTAACTTTAACTATGCCCCTTCAAATTGTTGGCGAGTCGCCCAAATTGTTTCACGAAATAGTGAGCAATTACAGGAAGAAAAATGGTGCTGATGTTTTACCCCTCAAAAATTGCTGGTAATTGCATAGTTAAAGAAAATGTTTCTTGTAGCACACACAGAAGGGAATTAATCTGAGACACCAAAAAGTGGTACGGTAATATAATTAGTGTAGTTTAATTGGTGTGTAAATTGTAACGAGAATGTTTCCGGAGCATCAACACAAAAAAATCCTGGAGAAGTCGTCAGAAGAATAACGTCTTACGACCATCACACAAAGAAGTGGTTCCATTGGAATGGTTACCAGAAAGAGGCAACAATATTAAAATATATAATGAATTATAAGCTCTGGTCAAGTAAGCAGCACATTGAAAATTGTGACTTTCCCCATTGAAATTCAGTATTGTGTAAAAATTCTTGGGAAATATCTATATTTCAAGTTTGCCTCAATTGTTTAACAGGAGTACTAGCTTTCGTCCATTTTCAGTGGCTATTGGAGAGTAGGATTAATACATTGCCCTTTCACTATGACATTTACCAACCCTCAAGTCCTAAACATATCTTCATACATTATTCATAATTCGTGTTTTCTCCCTGTATACTTTCTTCATATGATTTTTTTCCCAATATCAACTAGGGTAGGATTATCCCAAGGGTCTTTTACAATATATTCTGAGATGAGTTGTTTTGATGCGGAACGAAGGCGCTTTCCGGGGAGATGGAAGGGTGACGGAGGGGAGTAGTAAGGTATGAAATCACCCTCTCGACAAGCAGGCATATCTCGTTGAATCAGTCTTTTTCGCCACATCGCGTATAACGGGAATCGAACCCCTCCGCTGTTGGCGGGCAGATGTATAATGTACTACTTCGATCCAGCAACTTGTTAGGAGTAGGTTTTGGCTTGGGAAAAACCCGTGGATGAGCGAGAATATATGAATATTTTTTTGTTAGATGGGCGGCTCATATTTCAAATAAAGATCGTCTCGTGGAAAACTCATCCCTTCCTATTTCTTTGTTTGTCCTGTCAGATAGAAAGAAACGAGAAGACCGTACTCATGTGCAACTAATTCAATAGGACCGGTTATGAACCCAAGAGCGGAATCTGCCTTCTAACCCGAGGTCCAGGTATTCCGGCCCCAGATTGCTATAGTGAGTCTTAGGCCCCTAACCGGAAATACGCTATTTGGACTCTACAATCCTCCTTCGATGCCTACTTACTTAGGTCTAGCTGACCCAGCTTCGAGGGACAAGCACCGCATCTAGGTAAGCGCACGGATCATACGTTATCTCATCACTCACTAAGGCTAGCGAAAAGTGATCGAATAAAGCATTTGTGGACCTCTCAGTAGGATTCGAACCCAGATGAAGTTCTGACCATCTATTAGAGAATCGCGAGCTTGTTGTAGTCGGTCCTAAGGGGAGAACCTTCTTTCAAGCTAATAAGCTACTTAAGAAAGAAACTAAAGAGAAATAAAAAATGTTAAGATATTCTTAATGATATTCGATTCCTTTTTTGCCGAGTATACGAGAAGCTTTGAGCGGGAGACAAGGGGTACCCCCGCAGGTTCTGAGAGCTCCTTTCTGCCAGCACTTTCTCTACCCGGGAGTCACTTTATCAGATAGGCTTAAAAAAGGGGATTTGCCACATCGTTGAGTGATCTTTAAAAAGGAAGTCGACTTATAAATAGGAAGATAAGGCGTTAGCAGACTGCCTTCTCTGGAGACAGAGTTTTTACTGCTACCTCCGAGTCTGACAATCTAGTCTTCTAGGCTTTTCGCTTTTAGAAGCTACTGGGACTGCGCATGGGCATCCTCACTGACGCTATTTAGTTATTCGGGATCAGAAGACTTTGGTTGGCTAAGGAGAAAAGGTGTTTGTTGGCATTGCCGTTCGACCTGAGGAAAGTGCGGTCAGATTCAGAATCCCCAATGTCCATCCAACGAGTTGCATACCTCTTAGCAGTCCCCTAAAACTTATTAGCTTAGTAGCATGGAAGTCACAATAGTTCTAGCAGAGTAAGCTAGAAGATGACCAATCCCGCCCACTTCTTCCAATAGGAGTTATTCTTTGCCTTGACGCTGTGAGAGCTTCCGGTCCTTGAGTATGAGTACTCCTATCCGCGATGGGGGTCAAGACGCTGTCGGGCGCCCTCCGGGGCACAGTTGAATGTAGATATCATGAACACGAGGTGCAGGGACTTGTTTCAATTGCCTTTCGGAGGAGTAATGCCAAGCATACGAGCGAAGGACTCTACCTACCCCAACGAATGAATGGGACTCCTCGTCCTGATCGAACCAGAGATTCCGACAACGCAGAGCTTCAAGTGACTTGTTAGGGCTGTCGAAGAGCAAAGAAAAAAGTCACTCGAAAGGCTCTGCTTGTTGGCGGAGGATGAAAAGATCTGCCCTGAAAAAACGTAATAGGCTGCTACTCTAGGCTCGCCTTACTGGCACTGAAACCTTCAAGGACAGGCGTAAAGCCCTCCTCACCGGTTTCAAGATCTCCATTACGTCGTACGATATATCGATCCGGCGAGAGGGAGAAGCGGGGATTGATAGCTTTCAAGAACCAGTGGCTTCTATTGGTCAGGTCTAAAGGTCTAAGGGGAAGACCTTTTCTTACTCTTCAACTCCCTGGATTCCATCTCTCTTTCGGTCCGAAGCCGATAGGAAGGGAAAGTCGCGGGAACCTCTCGCTGGTTTTTGGAATTCGACAGCAGGAAGTGTTTTCACACCATCGAGCTACCTACTGGAGCTTCGACCAAGCACCACCGGTCAATTCCGCTTTGGGGCCACCCACACGTTAAAATGGGCTTACAAACTACTTCAGGGCTGGAGGGCCAGCCGCAGCAATGGAAGGTTGCCTAACCGCTTTCTTTTTAGGTCGTCGCTGAGATGTCCAGCGGATTCCTAGGCCTTGACGAATGGCCGGCCACCTTTTACGAAGGGCAGGAACCTTAATACCTGAGGAAAGAGATAGAAATGGATTACTTGCTTCTCCAAAGGCCCAACGTATTTCTCGAGCGCAGGATGATGTGGACTACTTGAATTTAATTAAGGGGTCCTACTCGGATTGGTTTCCCCACCTTAAAGTACCGAGCATTTTAGGGGTCTAGCTGCCCGAGGTTAAGGGTTCATCAGTGAATGGAGTTAGGCCGGTTGAAGGTGTCTTGGAAGACGGGTCGAAATCAGATCTGGTTTCACTCCTCTATATTCGAAATATGCCTCTCTCGAAGGCTTTGTATCAGACATTTTCGCTAGAAGACAAGAAGTAAAAGACATATTTTGAAAAGATGGGGATTTGGGCTATTGATCCGGAAAGACGAGATGGAATATCTCACCCCTGATCTCTATGGTTGGTTGAAGGTGTCTTGGAAGATGGGTCGAAATCAGATCTGGATAGAAGATTCATCTACGCTGGCAAAAGGGCGCAGTGGAGGCCCCGGTTGGCCGTCCTTCGGTGTAGGCCACTCTATCTGCTACTAATTTCTAATTTCTTACTTATTAAGAAAGGGTCATGGTCATATAGCCCATTCGCAGCAACGCACTCTGGTAGTTCATTCGCTTCTGAACTGCGAGAATAACTGACTAAGCCGTGCCATAAGGGGTCATTCTCCAAACGGGACGGGGCCAAGCCTTTAGGTACCAAGTATCAACCCTCAGTACATGACTCGATTTTGTGTTCATTTCTTGTTTACTGACTTTCTCTACGTGATGCTTCTTTTAATTGCCACTATTCTTCTTTAACTTGCAGGATCTGGAGAGAATTCTTGCTGACAATGATGGGCTGCGTGAAAAAGAACCATTCTTCCTTTTGAAAGCAAATAATGAGGTACTGATTCTCAATCCTGTGGGGACAAGTGATGTATAAATTTGGGGCCCGTTTGGGTTAGCTGAATAAAAGCATCAAGGGCTTAAAAACACTTTTTAAGTGCGGGAGCTGGTTTTATGAATATGTAGTTACGTGTTTGGATAAAAATACTGAATCTGAAAACAAGCAGTGATGCGTTTGGCGAAAAAGTGTCGTTAAGCGCTTTTTCTGTTAAAATTACTGAAATGTCCTTAAATCTGTTAATATTAAAAATATTGTTTTAAAAGAATTTTCTCTAAATTTTTTAGAAATGTTTGTGGTTAGATTTTATTTTTTGATAATTAGTGTTTGTTATTCTTTACTACTAACAAGTTTGCTTTTTGTTTGGTAAAAGAAAATAGAGTCTCTAACTCCCAAAAAAAAGAAAAAAAGATTTTCAAGAAAAATATAATAAAAATTATTTGTGAAACTTGCTACTAACAAAGGAGGATGTTTTTTTTTTCAAAAAAAAGGGACTCAATCCTGAATCCTTGTCCCTTTGAAGACCATCTGAAATTGCATAGAATGATCGTAATTTCAAAAGCTCCACCAAATCTCAACTAGGCACAATTATCTTTTTCAATTCCATAAATAAAATGAGATCCTTATAGAAGCTTTAAATTTTTGAGAGTTTCAAGAATATCAACAAAAAGAAGAATACTCTATATGATGGTTGCTTTCTAACTGATGCACAGAAAACAAAAACAGTGGGAAGATAGGTTGCGCACACCACTGGTTTATGCCATAGAAATAGCCATGGAAGTCAAAGATGAAAACTTGTGGAGGAATGAAGAAGAAACGAAACTAGTAGAGTTGGGGCCTTTCGTTATGTAGGGTTCTTTTGGAAATTATGGAAAAGTGTAAGGAATAAAAAAGGTAAAATCATTGGTCAAACAAAAACAACTTTTAAGCCAAAAAGCGGTAAGTTGGAGTTGCCCAGCTTATGGCTTTTGGTGTGTTTTAAGCACTTCTACAACTTGCCAAACACTGAAAAGAGCTTCTGTGATAGAGATTACACGGAGTTAACCTCGGGCTGACCTAACCACAAACAAAAAGAGACTCCCTGGACTGGCTAGATTTCCTAAATAAATATGGAGAAATTGCCGTCAGACATGCTTGAAGAAACAGCTGAATGATGCTAGGTTAATTTCTGACTAAGTTGCTAATAAATGTCTATTAATGGACTAAATAAACCTGAGAAGTAGTTCAATGAAGAAATATCATCTAGTGTACTTAAGCAATCCAGATGCTTGCTTTGACGTGAAATACCTAGAGGACACTATCGAAATAAATAATTGTTGAAGACATAATTCAACAATTAAGTAAATAAAAGTGTGTTCTCCCTTACGGCTTAAGCTTTTAGATGAGATGGTCACACATTTCAACATGGTATCAGAGCCGGGAAGAGTTCTGGGTTCGAGTCTCACCACCACCAAATATCAAAAAGAATTTTTACGTGTTTGGCTCATAAAAAAGAATCAAGCCTGCACGTGAGGAGGTGTGTTGAAGACATAATTAAGTAAATAAAAGTATGTTCTCTGTAACAGCTTAAGCTTTTAGATGAGATGGTCACACACTTTGACAGTAATACTAGTTAGTTTGAGATCCTATGTTATAGGTTAACACAATAAGAGATAGTGATATACAATGAGCTTAAAGACATCTCTGATCTGCATACAACAAACATTGGTGGATTGCAAAGTTAAGCGAAATTTCTTGAAAGAGAAAAGACAAATCTTCTACTCAGTAAGCCTAAGTTTCTGCCAAAAATATTCTTGATAAGTATTGTGCAAGGCTTCCAGTGTTCGGTAAATATCTTTTGCTGGTTCCTCCATAACTTCTTATCCTATTTTTGGAGAATGCTGAAATTTTGTTCTTTTTGCAATTTGGATTACCATGCTGGAAGAGCATTCCTGCTTTAACCTGACAGCTGGCAGTTATGCTTCTCTTTTCTGTATACCAATTATCTTCAGCTTATAAGAAAACTATAGCGTAAACCTACGGTCATGTACATTGTTTCTTCCCCAAGTGTGGGAGCTGAGAGAATTTTAGTTGAGATAATTGGGCACCACAAAGCATTAGTTGGTGCTTGATGATAATTGATAAGTTCTGAACCTGTAGAGTTAGGCATGAGAAAATAGTGCTAAACAGTTCATCTACAAATTTCAAGCCCAATGGATGAGCTGAAGGTTGAGAGTTGCCTCATCATTTGAGAGCCACAAGATACTGAAGATTTGTGACTGTACTGTTTGGTCTGTTAATGGATATGTTCTCTGCTTCTTTAACTTGTGGCACAATTTCTTTAGTACCTGTGAGCTGATCAAGAATTGAGCGACCCAGTGAAAAACTAAACTAACCTAAAGAGCTTTTCTATGCTTGGTGTACACTAAATCTAGATGTCTCAGAAACTTCAGCTCGGAATTTCCTTCATCTATGTCATGCTTTCACTGCTTATAACCAATCCTTCTCTTTTGTATGCCAAATTTACAGAAAGCTTTTACCTGTGCAGCCTGTGCTAGATAATTTCCTCGAAGAAAACGGGAAAGCTTCATCAATGGCATTTCTAACAGCTGCAAATTAAATAGGAATGTCACATATCACCTTATGGCACGTTCATGCTTGCAGTTGTCCACCGTCTGATTTGGATATTTTAGCACATGCATTTATTTAGCCATTTATCAATGTAAGATGTAAATTCTTTTCCTCCTTTTTCTTTTAATTTCTTTATTTTTTCATTTATGTTTTCTTTCTTTTTATTTTATTTTATTTATCTTTTGCTCTGCCTCTTCATGAGGAGTAAGAAGAGGGTTTGGAGAAAAAGGTAAATAGGGGTACGTGCTGGATAGGGCAATACTACACTTTGTAGATTCAGGTTGAGAAGAGATGGCATCCATTTTTCCTTCTCATCTTGGATGAGATTTTGTTTATTTTCTTAATATATATTTTGCTAATTTTATTCTAGGAAAAGTTTATTTAGTACTAGTAAGAATCTTTTTGCCTTGCTCTGTACACAATTACTTGAGCTGATAAATTACTGTCAGTTTCTAGGGTTTGGAAAGCAATGCCACCAGAATTCTATTGAAATGCATTAATTTTTAGAAAATCTGTCAGTTGTTTACTAATTCTTTCATAGTGATCTTCATACAAGGTTTGAACCTTTGACATTGAATTTTCATTTTTAGCGTTTCATCTAGCAACGCAAACAAAGGTATTTGTTAATCAATATTGAAATTAACGAATTTTATGTATACAAGTATATATATATATTAACAGTAGTAATTGATTTAAGCATTGACCAAACAATAAAGCCCCAAGAAATCCAAAAACTCCAACAATAGCTCTAATCTCTCATACGAATGTGAAACAATCTCTGGTCCGCCTTTGAACAAGCTCTTCCACCAATCACATTTGTTTTGCTTAGTAAAAAGAATTGAAACTTCATTCTGATCTTCTAAACTCCAATAGCACACATAGTCATCACCTTTCACTGCCTTGAAAAGTTCACCATCTATGATTAGTGGTTGGCCCTTTAGTCCAACTTTGAGGGAAGTATTCTTGATGTCAGCAACCAAGAATCTTGATTTTGTACCTGGAGGAACTGGGACATTGATGGTGACTTCTTGAAGGGAAATAATTCTCCATGTCAAGGCCATTTGACTTGTTTGGCTTTAGCTTCTTGTTTTCTTCTTCTTTGGGTGCTGAAGAAGAATTTTCTTTTTCGTTATTTATAGGCTTCATGGATTGTTCTTCCGTATAGTCCGAAAGAACTGCCATTCTTGAAGAATATTAAACATTTCTTTTAAGAAGATGAGAGGAGAAGTGATCAAGCTAAGAGGTCTAGCGGTCATTATAAATATAATTTAGTTTACAAGTCCGGAGTCGAATCCCACAGGGAATTAATCTACTAAATACAACCACTAGTTTCACAAGAATTCAAGTACTCAAACCTTTAGAAATGGTAAATAATGTTTTGAGTGTTTACTAACTAAAGGCAAGGTAATTAAAAAGTTGTAATTATAATACTATCAAGGCAAATGTTGTGGACAAGATTGGGAGGGTCTAGGGTTACGATTTTCCCTCTCGTCGGAATCCTCCCCGCCATGTCTCATATAAATTTGCCTAGATATTCTCTACCGATCGTGAGCACTTTAGGTGTCGTAATTCTCTTCCGAGCAAATACAACAATTTACTAGACGTATTCTTCCGAATTACGCTAGCTGGTACTAGTTTACCGCTCACTAAGATCGCACCAAGGTTTCGTTATTCCTAATCCCAACTTAAACCCTCCGTATTGATTCCTCATATACGTTAGGAGTGATGTTGGTCAACAACTACCTAAATGTGTACCCTTTTCCAAGCAATACACACCAAATAGTCACAGTCAATTAAGGGGCCTTCAGTCAACAATAACGAAAACATAGTTGAACATGTAGAGAAAAATCAAGGCAAATTTATATTAAACGTAGTGGAAAATCATCCCCCAATAGGTTCCATCAAACCCTAGATTAGAAAGTTTAGCTACTTATAACCATACAAACAATCATAATAATAATTGAAAGCATTAAAATACAGATTAAGGAAGAGTGGGATCAGAAAACTCTCGTGATTCGTTGTTTCCAAGTGTTCCCGTAGCCTTCTTGTCTCTTCAATAATGCCTAACCCTTAAGAAATAGGTTTAGAACCCCTTTTATACATGTTGGGGGCGTGTAGGATCGAAACTACCAAGTCCTAGCCGAATTAGGATGAAATTCGCCCTTTGCCGTCTCGCTTGGCGTCTGGCGCCAACCTGGACACCGAATTTTTCCAGTTCTGTGATATTTTGCCATTGGCGTTTTGGTTGGTGCCTGGTGCTAATCTGGGCACCGAAATCATACTCCCTTCAAATTCTTCTGTTTTTACCTCACTTTGCATGCAAGCTTGCCAAATCACTTCAAATTGACTCCTACACTTATAAACACCATTATTAAGCTCGAGTCACAAATATTTACACCAAAGTTAACAAGATTGAGGTACAATGCAAAGCAAATTACATGCAAAACATGGATTTTTAGCCTAACATCACCACCCCACACTTAAGCTCTTGCTTGTCCTCGAGCCTAAAACCTTGCTAACCAAACAATGCATGCAAGAAATCATACAATGGAGGAACCTATGGTAATTCAACACACTACACTTAACAATTAAGCCCTTGCATACGCATTCATACCTTTTCCAACTTTCACATACCGGAATATTAATGACCAATTAAAAATGCTCAAACAACCTGCCCATAACCACCCAACCTAAAAGACCGACCCATCGCCAATAAGCACTCTCAACTCGTGCACTCACCCGACCATGATGTTTAATAATGTCACCTATCCGTCATGGAATCATGTGCCTCACCAACGATTGAGAGGATATTTCGTCCACACATTCAAATATGCATTCGATATAATTTAAGGACATCACATATATGAATAAAGAACCACTCACACTCACAAAGAAATTCATGTGCATTCCGTAGCTGTACCATAGGCTTGCCCGTAGTGTATATCCTCACTAATCCAAGCTCGCAAAGTCTAAGATCAATTAGGTCTTTACGGGTTGTAATGTAGGCTAAGGAACGTGTAGGATATATTTTGGGTATAGTGACTAACCCTCCTAAGCACTTTAATACACGGCACTTAACTTTCAAATACACACTTTTCATGACTAAATCAAGCAATGCCACGAAACCATATACAACTTGGCCTTTCTTCTTTAAGCACAACTATGCATTCACTATCCCGAATCACGATGAATAGGAGGTGTATTTTCTCTCTCTCTCTCTCTCTCTCTCTCTATATATATATATATATATATATATATATATACACCGACAGACTTTTTTTTGTCGCTTATAGTAATTAGTAAGTGTATTAGTTATAATTAACTTATAGATTGACATTACACTAAGCATTAGTNTAGCAAATATAGGTTAACTTATGTTTAGATGTGTGTGTGTGTGTGTCTATATATATATATATATATATATATATATATATATATATAGAGAGAGAGAGAGAGAGAGAGAGAGAGAGAGAGAGAGCAAAACATACATGCACCTTTTGGTCTTTTCATGGTTCCACTCAAAAGCTACCCTCACCTTACTCTTCTAGCGACTTAAGTGCTTTCAGACGTAAATGTTCAAAAAGATTTAATTAAGAACAAAATGGGAATCGACTTGTAATGTGAGTGCCAAAGAAAAACTTATATGCTCAAATGGGCTATCTAAGAATAATTTTATTTATGGTGGCATAATAGCTCAATGTATGATGATATGCTATAATTACGTATTTTATTCGATTATTACACTCAAATTCACTGCACTTTAGTTGAGTTTGCGCTTTAATCGCTAGTGTTTTGCACTAACGATGTGTTTTATGCCTTGTAGGAGTGATTTCGAGTTATATAGATGTTATAGAATGAATTCAAGTGATTTGGAGCTTTGAAGTCTGAGTAAAATCCCAAGTAATTAAGCCGGGATCGTATTCGGGGATCAACGGATGATAGAGCAACAAAACGAAGAATCGAGTAGGCATATTGCGCACTGTCTAGTAAAATGCACATAACTTTTTGCTCAGAACTCCATTTGGGCTTCACAATATATGGTTGGAAAGCTAACTCAAAGGGCTACAACTTTCATGTTTTACGTTTTTCCAAATTCCAAACTTAACAGGGTAAAAAATACAGTCGAAACCGCGATCGCGGACCTGAGGCGGGGCTGAGGCAGTATACCTGCCATATACCGCGGTTGACCGCGGCAGTCCAGACGTGAAATATTGTCCTTTTTCCCGTAGGAGAAGGTATAATTGTTTGGGACCGACCCTACTTGGTATATATACATGAAAAAACGGTATTTTTGAAGGTGGGACACACTTTTGACATAATTTAGACCTAAGGAGGCTAAGGAAACCGGGGATTCGACCTAAGGAGTCAAGAACACACTGGGAGCAAGGCGGAGGAATTCTTCTACGAGTTTTTCACTTCCTTCTTCCTATTTCCATTATTTGCTATGAATTCTAGTATTGTATTTTTGCATACTATTATGAATAGCTAATTCGTTTTCTAGGGTTTTTATGGAACCTTTTGTAGGATAAATTCTTGTTATGTTTTTATATAATTGAGCCATTGGATTTCTCTACTTGTTCAACTACGTGTTTGTTGTTGTTGATTGAATGGCCATCAATTGACTGTGCCTATTTAGTGTGTACTGATTGAGAGAGAGTACATATTTAGGTAGTTGTTGAGCAACGTCACTCCTAACGTATGTGAGAAATCAATATATTGGGTTTAAAGGTAGGTTTAGAAATAACAAAGCCTTGACGTGGTCATAATGAGCGGTTAGATAAAGCCAACTAGCGTAGTTCGAGAGAATATGTCTAGTAAATTATTGTAGTTGCTCGAGAGAGAATTACGGCACCTAAAGTGCTCACGATCAGTAGAGAATACATTGGCAAAAATTGTAGGGAACATAGCTAGAAGGATTCCGACAATTGGGGAAATCACAACTCTAGACCTCCTTAATTTAGTCTCCAACCCTTTGTCTCATTTGTTGATAATTTTACCGCTTTGTAGTATTCGCTAGTTAATTAGTTAGAAATATAAATCTCAATCTTTATAATTTAGAAAATTATTCAATCTTGTCTTTTTAGTTATATTAAACAGATATAGCTAAGCCTTAGTTCTCTGTGGGATTTGACTCCGGTCTTTTTAGTCCGGATTATATTTGCAGCGACCGCTTATCCTTTTTAGGACTAGAGTTAGGCGTGATCAATGTACAATCAAAGAAACGCCTACATCATCTCCTAGACTCAAAAACTTACTTATTTCGGTTCGACTAACACACCGGGCAAATTCTAGACAAACACAAGATAGCACAGAATGTGATCAAAACCTCACATCACACGATGCACATGAACCCAGTCGGGACGGTTCCATTCCAACTCTCAAATTTAGTAATCACAAAGTCAAAAAGTATTAAGCAATAAAGCACTACATGAACAATGAGTCAACTAAGTGAGAGAAAGCGATACAGACAGGCTATTCAATTTTTCGCGGCATCAATTCCCATCAAAATATGTTAGGAAGATAATTTGCATGCTAAGGCATAAGTATGATGGTATCAAACAGGTCAAAAGGCACATATGAGTACTCAAGCTTTCTTCCTTCGATTTCCTAAAAAATAAAAAAAATAAAAATTACCCAGTTCAAGTTACATCCCTTGGAAAAGAACCAATGCCAAAAGAGAAACCAAGGAGCATTATTATCTACCTACGACTAACTAAAAAAAAAGGAATTGTTTTTTTTCTTCTTATTATTGGACCTTAATCCCTCTAGAAAGCTGTCCAAGAGATCCATTGTCAGGAAAAGTCCAATATATTTTTTTTGTTAAACAAACACAACTAAAATATCATAGAAAATCACTCAGACAATCTCCTCACCCCACACTTAAAATTGTGCATTGTCCCCAATGCACACCATAAATAACAAGAGGGTGAAAGAAACTCCCTGATAGGCCAATGGCCGAAGCATCATCAACCCATGGGATACTCAGACTTCTCCCAAGTCTGGTCCTTCATGCGGGTACCTCACACTAAGTTCCAACCATTTTGTTTGCTTTGGCTTCCTTCCAGTGGATTTATGTTCCATGTTCATACACATACAAAATAAATATAAAAAAAAACAAAACAAAACGACACTACAAGAATAATAAATTAAAAAAATGTAAATAAAATTTTAAAAAATAAATAAATAAAGAAAGCAGTAATGTAGGGTTGCCTCCTAACAAGCGACCGATTTAACGTTGCGACACGACGTGAATCAACTTTACCACTTTTCTCTCCACTTGGAAGATATGTATTGGGCACCTAAATTGAAATCAAGCTTGTGGCCACGAGCAACGGGGGGCGCTAAGTAGATGATCAAACCAAACATCATTTTCTTCGTTTTGCCTTTCTTGGCTCTCTTTTGAGGGATGTCATTTTGCGTTCGTGAACATGCAAATTGCAGGATGTATGGCTCTTGTCTTTCTTCTTTTTCACTCCCTTATGGATTCACACGGCTCAAATCCCCCATGAAATTCCAAAGTTGAAAAAATGCTTAGAATGTGCAATCAAGCCTTCAAATGGCCAATTTTTTTGGATTTTGACATCCTATTTTTCCCTCGAACTAGAGTCATTTTCGACCATCTTTCCAACTACATCGGTTGACTCTAATTCCCTATTTTTCTTGGCATCACCAACTCTAATTCCAACTCAGCTTTCGACCTTCTGCATTTACTGCCTCACCCTTGCACCTGCGGACCCGCCTCTGCAGAAACCTCATCGCAGAAGCGCTTCTGCTTCTGCGAAAAAACCACTGCATCTGCAGACCCAACACAACCTGCCCAGATTCGCTTTTGCTGCTCCATGTAGGCATTTGCGGACCTACACGTGCAGCCATCCTTTTGCAGGTGCGAAAGCACTACAGATCAGAAAAACAACAACAATGTACTAAGTCCGAAAATGAATCCGAAAACCATTCGAAACACACCCCCAGTCCCCGTCCAGCCATTCCAACCAATCCCAAGACATAACATGAATCTACTCAAAGCCTCAAATCAAATAAAACAACTTCGAAACCACGAATTGCACTACGATTAAAGCCTAAGGAACTAATGAATTTTTAACTTTTAAAACTCATGTCGCACCACATTAAATCCACCGGAATGACCTCAAATTTTGCATGCAAGTCTGTAGTGACACAACGAACCTATTCCAACTCCCAGAACCACAATCCAAACCCGATATCAATAAAGTCAACTCCTAGTCAAACCTACAAACTTCTAAACCTTCAACTTTCTAATTTTTGCGAAAAAGCGCCAAATCAACCTATGAACCTCCAAATCCACATCTGTACTTACGCCTAAGTCCAAAATCACCATACGAGCTATTGGAACCATCAAAACTCTATTCAGAAATTGTCTACACAAAAGTCAAACTCCAGTCAACTCTTTCAACTTAAGCTTTCAACCTTCAAACTATGTGTTCCAATTTACTCAGAAACTTCCTCGCAACCAAATCAACCACCCCGGCAAGTCATATAATCACAATTGCACATATGTAAAGTATTAAATAGGGAAAACATATCTAATAATATCCAAAACGACCGACTGGATCGTTAGACTAATAGTGCTTATAATGGTGCAACAGATATATTAGTTCTACTTTGAGTATGAACTGGTCTCACAAACATATGGTTTTCCTGATATTTTAGGATACATAAACACGTAAAGTGATTTGAAACTGATTTTTAAATTTCTAAAGAAAATCTAATAACGTTGATTTCATCAATAGATAGAATTAACATTATATGTTAATTTTTATCTCATCCAACTCACTAAATTTATAAAAAAAATTATTTATACATTCATTTTACAGATATAACACCGCGTGAAGCGCGGGTAACTTTACTACTCCCTCCGTTCACTTTTACTTGTGTACTAGATTTTGCACGCCCCTTAAAAAATAATAATTTATGATGATACCCATATTAATCACTGTATATTCTTAATAGATTGGGTTTACTACCAGAAATGCTAGCGCTGTAGCCATAATTATTTAAGTAACATCTAATGTTTTGATTTTGACGATGCAGTTGCCGCTTGAATAAAGAACTAAAGTTGCAGAAACAAAAATAACATGAGAACTTGCTTTCGCACCAGCAATAGCGAATCCAATCGTCGATGCCGAGTATATAAAAGAAGTTGAAAAAGCTAGTCGAGATTTCGGCGCTCTGATCTCCAACAAAAACTGTGCCCTTATCATTCGATTACGACACTCTCTCCCTCCCTCCTTTCTTCTCCGAATAAAATTACTTTTAAACGGAGGCGGATTCAGAATTTAGATTATATAAGTTTAATTTTTAAACTTTTAGCATTCGACCAATTATATTTGTATAATTATGAGTTCATTTATGCTATTTTTTTTATTTTCACATATAAATTTTTACTCCGCATCGAAAGTTATGGGTTTAATTCAACCTGTTATTCACACACTACATCCACCTTTGCTTCTAAATATTTTTTCACTTTTACTTGTCCATTTTAGCAAATCAAGAGAGTTTTTTTCTTCTTGTTTTACCCTTGTCATTGATTATTTATTTCCCAAATCATTTCTCAATACTTTTTGAAATGATATTATTATATGGGTGAAGTTGTAAAATATATATTTTATTTATTTTTTGTTAAAGGGATTGCAAAGTCAGAAATAGACAACTAAAAATGAACACAAAAATTAATTTTTGCAACTAAGAACTCCGGGAACACTCCATGAATTTCTGCTAGAGTTCAAACGGCACATTTCAAACTCTCCAAACTCGGTAAACGTTCATGGAGTGTTTATGTATTTTAGCTAAAGGTATTTTTGTCCAAATTTTATGTTCGCATTAACAAGTGGATATTTCTCAATTACATTTCAAATTGGAGCTAAATATTATAAGAAGCATTCCAACAACTAAGGACCCCAGCCACTTCTAACACTATTCTCCCATCATTGATTGATTTAAGAGACTTGACCTTTTATTGATACATAGAGAAGAGTAATACATTTGACCTTTTCTTTGTATGACCTGGCCATTTTTCAAAGGTTGAAGAAATATCTCACCGTATGAAATGAAATTACTGAAAAAAGAAAACAAGGAGAATGACTGTTGCATAATTTTTCCTTATAACAGCAACTTTTCTCTTTTGAAAAAATAACGTTGCAACAAGGAAAATTCTTGGTGCCTGCTACTCAAACTATTACATATTTTTTAAGTCAGAGGTCTCCAGTCAAGTCTTTTTATTTTTGTCAAGTCAGCACACCTTGGCAACAACTTGGCACCAACTTGGTCTAACCAGAAGAATAATTGCACTTAGTCATCTAATAACCCCATGACCTAGATTAGATTTTAATTGAATTCTGCAAAGTAGAAGCACAAAAAGTAATGGAAGCCATAAATATTCATTTCTTCTTGTTTTTCACATTGATTCTTTATGGTGCTGCAGATACCATACCAGTAGATCAGCCTTTAACAGATGGAAACACCATCATTTCATCAGGTGGAAAGTTTGAGTTGGGATTTTTCTCCCCTGGCACATCCAGGAAAAGGTACATGGGAATATGGTTCAGCAAAGTTTCTGTACAGACAGTGGTATGGGTTGCTAATGGAGACAGTCCACTCAATGATAGAAATGGTACGCTAAATTTTACAAGACAAGGAATTCTTACTCTTCTTAATGGTTCTGGCCATGTCATTTGGTCCTCCAATGCCACCAGAGATGGGAAAAATTCAACGGCGCAGCTTCTTGATTCAGGCAATCTTGTTGTTCGAGATGCAACTGTGAATTACTTGTGGCAGAGTTTTGACTATCCCAGTGACACATCTTTGCCAGGAATGAGGGTTGGAATCGATCTTAAGACTGGTTTTCGGCGTTCCCTCTGGTCATGGAAGAGCACAAATGATCCTTCCAGGGGTGAGTTTTCTTGGACATTCGATCCTCATGGATTCCCACAGCCATTTATCATGAACGGTTCCATTGAACGCCACAGGTTTGGACCATGGAATGGTCGAGGATTTGCTAGTGCACCATCTCGGCTACCAAGTCCTGGTTATAAATATATATATGTGTCCGATCCTGAGACAATATCTATCATGTATGAGCTCACAGACAGCTCTATCTTTGCAAGGGTAGTGATGCAACTAGATGGGGTTCTACAGCTTTCACTATGGAATAATCAAACACAGAATTGGGATAATTACTTTGGTAGCGCACCAGCAGATGACTGTGACATTTACAGTCGGTGTCAAGGATATAGTTTGTGCAATAATGGCAACTCTTCAATCTGCAGCTGTTTGGATCAGTTTGAACCCAAAAACCCAACAGAATGGGCAAGGGAAAATTGGTTAAGTGGCTGTGTTAGAAAGACAACATTGAATTGTCAAAAGAAAGTTAAATTCTTGAAGTATCCAGGCATCAAGTTGCCAGACACTCGTTTTTCTTGGTACAATCATGGAGTGAATCTTAGTACATGCGAGGAATTGTGCTTGAGAAACTGTTCGTGTGTCGCATATGCAAATCCAGACATAACAGGGACAAATGAAGGCTGCTTGCTTTGGTTTGATGAGCTGATCGACATCAGAGATCTTGGTGCTAGTGGGCAAGATATCTATATAAAGCTGGACTCTTCCCAGTCAGGTACAAGTCTCTGCTACTTTACTTGTGCATGTAAGGCTGTAAAGAAAGCTACATTAGATTCTAGACAAAACTAAATGTCATAAAATGTGCAAGCTGAGAGGCCTGAGGTTTTTCAACATCATTTAAAATAAAATAAAAACAAAAAATATTTCCTACTTATGAAACTCAGATGAATTTATTTGAATCCTCAGAGAACTCCAGCGTAGAGAAAGCAAAGAAATTGAGAATCAGCTTGCCGTTGGCAGCATCGATTCTTCTCTTAGCAGTATGTTTGATCTTGTACATAAAGCAAAAGAAGAAGAAGAAGAAGTATCAGGATCAGATACGTTTTGGCGAAGGTACCAGACAATTTTTCTGCTTTGAAATTTGTGTTAAGTAGCTTGAGTAAATGTGCTTTAATTTCTGGATTCATTTAGTTTCAGGAATTTTCTGTTTACGTCCAGTTAAGTCCTTATTTTCATCAGGAAAAGGAAGAAAGATCTCTGAAATGTTCAACACCAATGAAAGTAAAGATGAAGTTCCAGATGTACCGTTGTTTGATTTTGCGACCATCTTGGATGCTACCGATAACTTTTCACTGAACAACAAGCTTGGAGAGGGTGGTTTTGGTCCTGTTTATAAGGTAACAAAGTAAGGGGCAACTCTTTCTTTTTCCTTCAAAAACAATGCCCAACAACTGCAGGACATTATCTTATGATGGAACATTGACTATCTTAACTTCAAAACATAAGTTTTGGTTAGAAAATTTGTTTCCAATTCTCCTATTTCCCTTAAACAACAATGTGATATTAACTAACCAACATTCTGGAGAAGCTCTTTCATCTAATTGCATGATGATATCTAGGGTATGCTGAAAGAGGGACCAGAAATTGCAGTCAAGAGACTTTCAAGATACTCAGTCCAAGGGACTGATGAGTTCATGAATGAAGTTATCTTCATTGCCAAACTCCAGCATCGAAATCTTGTTAGGCTTCTTGGTTGCTGTATTCAAGCAGAAGAAACAATGTTGATTTATGAATACATGCCTAACAGTAGTTTGGATTGGTTCCTTTTTGGTTGGTTCTCACTTTTCTTTATTCCTGAATCACATTTAGCTTTCATGAATTATCTAGAAAAGTAGTAAAATCATAAGCTTTCGATTTCTGCAGATAGAGATCGGAGCTTTCTACTTGATTGGCCTAAGTGCTTCCATATTATTAATGGAATTGTGCGAGGACTTCTCTATCTTCATCAAGACTCAAGATTGCGGATAATCCACAGAGATCTTAAACCTAGCAATGTTTTGTTAGATATTGATATGAACCCAAAGATATCTGACTTTGGAACAGCAAGAAGTTGTGGAGGAAATGAGACTGGAGCAAGGACAACCAGAGTGGTTGGAACATAGTAAAGATCTTTAGACCAATGATGAGTAAATTCCTCTTCACTAAAAAGCTACTTACTTTCTTTTGTTTAATATTGTCCTGCAGTGGCTACATGTCTCCAGAGTATGCAGCAGAAGGAAAATTTTCAGTGAAATCAGATGTATTTAGCT
The DNA here is from genome assembly GCF_001879085.1 of Nicotiana attenuata. Taxonomy (NCBI): domain Eukaryota; kingdom Viridiplantae; phylum Streptophyta; class Magnoliopsida; order Solanales; family Solanaceae; genus Nicotiana; species Nicotiana attenuata. The sequence goes on along the minus strand of NW_017671714.1, from coordinate 26,601 downwards.
TTGGAGTTCTGGTACTGGAGATTTTAAGTGGGAAGAGAAATAGAGGGTTCTTCCATCCAGACCATCACCATAATCTTTTGGGACATGTAGAAACTCTTCCTGTCTATCTTAAAACTCATGTTGGTTGGTAAAACATATAGCATCTAACTGCATGATATCAAATGTTCAGGTGTGGATCCTCTTCAGAGAAGGCAGGAGTTTGGAACTAATAAATGCACATCTAAGGGAGTCAAGCGACCTGTCTCAAGTGCAAAGATCATTCCATGTAGGTCTATTGTGTGTGCAGCACTGTCCAGAAGATAGGCCTTGTATGGCATCAGTTTTGCTGATGTTGTCTAGTGACATTCCATTGCCCTTGCCTAAAGAGCCAGGTTTTTTTACTAAAGCTTACAGTTCATCTAGCACGCAAGGCGAAAGTTCTGTAAATGACATAAGCATCACAATGTTGGATGGTAGATAGAAGGAAATCACTGTTTGCTTCCAGAGGCCTTATTTACTCAAGAGCATCCAGTTGGTCAACTTAATAGAGAATTTTGTGTCCAATAGCAATGTGTCCTCTGTCCAGTATAGTGTTTCACGGGGGAATCCATTGTCTGTAGGATTCTTTCATAGAAATTGCAAAAGGGGTATGTTGCTGCCATTTTGAAAGGATTAAGAAGCACCCAAGTAAAAGTAATGTCTAACCTCCTGCTCTGATTGGCACAAAGCACAAGAGAGATGGTCAAATGTGAACAAGTTCTTTTTTAGTCTATTCTTCACTCAAGAAAAAAATCTATATACTTCCAAGTTCTTTGTAACAACATGGATAAAGAAAAGTTTAGTTTCTTGGAGACTAGGAAATTCGTTCTGGCTCCTTTTCTTCATTCGAAAAAACAACTTATAGAATTAAGGAAACCCAGTACAATCCCAGACAGTGGGATATGAGGAGGGTAATGTGTACGCAGACCTTACCCCTACCTTATGAAGGAAGAGAGGTTGTTTCCGATAGACCCGCGGCTCAAAGAACAGTGAAAAAGACACAATAAACAAACAGTAACAATGGCAAGGAAATAAGATAACAGAAACAAATAGCACGGCTAGTAATAGCAAAGGGACTAGGAATACGAACCTACAAGAGAAGTGCGAAAACTACCGACACTAATGCCACATCGTCTAACAACAAGGAACTCGGAGTAAGCGAATATAAGACTAGTACTACTACCACTAGTATGACTATAAGAGACTCTCGACTATCTGTCAACCCACAACCCTAATCCTCGACTTCCACACCCTCCTATCGAGGGTCATGTCCTCGGTAAGCTGAAGTAGTGTCATGTCCTGCCTAATCACCTCTCCCTAGTATTTCCTAGGCCTCCCTCTACCTCTCCTCTGCCCCGCTATGGTCAACCTCTCGCATTTCCTCACGGGGCATCGGTGTCTCTCCTCTTCACATACCCGAACTATCTCAACCTCGATTCACATACCCGAACTATCTCAACCTCGATTCCCGCAGCTTATCTTCCACGGGGCCACACCCACCTTGTCCCTAATAACTTCATTCCTAATTCAATCTTCCTTGGTATGCTCACACACCATCTCAACATCCTCATCTCTACTACTTTCAGAGTAACAATCAAAAAAATTCTATGCTTAAGAAAAAAGATTTAAAACAGTAGCTTTAATATTAACGTCCAAATAGGTTGTAGATGCACATCATGGACGAATTCTCATACTTTACACCTAATTTTGAAAGCTCATCGATCATTTGCATAATCATAATGTTTCAATCATTTCAATAATTATTATAAAGATATAAATCATAACCCTATCACTCTAGTTCATCAATATGCACGTAATACTTGAGTTGTGAAGTTCATGTTCTATCGTATGACATAATTCAATTAATAAGGTCCGAAACTGATTCCATGTGCAGTGTTCTGATATAGAATTCCAATAATACAATTCTAAAGAGTTCGGGTTAAAGGGTAAGGTTTCCATTATTAAATTATATTTTTATTTCCACGGCCTCACAATTACAACAATGTCAGCCATTATAATGTGTTCCCAATTCAATTCTTGTCACTACTACAAATATAATTCATAATGATTCCTTTTCTTACTTCAAAGAATACAAGTTTTGGGGTGAACATAATAATATACCTAAGTACCAATATTGATTTGAAGAGTTGTCCTCTCCTAGCTCTCGATTCACGACGCCATCCACTCCACCAGAGAACCCCTGTAGCCTTTTCTTTTCAATTACAGTACCGATGTCACTCTGCTTTCTCTAGGTTTTTTTTTTCCACTTATTTATTTCTCAGGCGTGACTTTAAAGTTTAAACCCGGCAACAAAGAAGAATGGGTTTCGCCCACTTCTGTCTAACAAACGCCCAACAGGTTAGTACTAATTTATCATTAATTAATCATATATAATATAAAATTTGGCTTACTATCCACCTATTTTATTATTGTTTACCCTAAATCGGATAACAATTAAATTTTTGCCCGATTTTAAGGATACGTGGTTTGATTCAACACAAATAATCGAGAATATTCTATAAACGAGTTAAAGACAAAATATACGATTAAACCAATTGTAATGTTAAGGCCTAGGCTGAACTTAGATTGAACAATGACCTAGTCCTCGATTGGTGCCTCGGTTCAAGCCCAATTGTGAATGAAGAACATAACAATTAAATAAGAACTTTAGCAGTAGCTAAAAGGCAGAAAAATAAACTTGTATTGCTTTGATTTGCGTTTTACAATGTGTGTTACAAAAGAAAAACTTCCCCTTTATATAGTAGGAAAATTTCATCCCTGGTATAAGTCTAAAAAGGGTAAAAATCTTCCTTTCTTGTCAATTACTGATCCATAACTGACATCACGCTAGATTCGCGCCATGATATCTAGTTGGGCGCGAATATCACGGCCCTATATCCGTCGTGTGTAATTGTTTATCGTGTTTCCCGAAGTCTTATAACTCATTCTTGGCCCAGGGCGTGTCGCTTTATCATACCCGATGACGAGCACATCGTTCACTCTTCCTGGTCTCTTTACAAGGGATCTCTAATCTCGATTACAATCTCGTGCATCCATGCCCTTTTTCCGTTTTGTCACCGGGCCGGGAATCGGGGTAGACATTACCCCTAATTTTACCCGTACACAGATAGTTCCCTCGTTTTTTGGAGAGTAGGTTTATCGAAATGACGGCAAGCGATAGATGAACCCCAGTTCCTTCCTTCGTACGTTACAACCGAAATGACGGATAATTCGAAACATTCCATCAGTCGCGTCGTTCTCACTTCGGACACGTGTCAGTCACCGGTTGAATGTCCTTGAATGCGAAATGTCACGCATTGATTGTTTTTCCTCTATAAAAGCTTCGACCATTTTTCACTTCTTCCACTTTCCGATTCTAGAATTTACCCTCGAACTTTCTAATTGCTTTTAACTCCTCCAGATCTTCATACATTATTCCTTGAACCTTCATATCTTCATCTTCAATCCTCGTACATTTTCTTTGGATCTTCAACCCAGACCTTCATACCTTCATACAATCTACAAATCTTTATATAATCATTCTAACCTTCATATTTCTTCAAACCTTCATATTTTCCAGATTACGATGGAAAAAACCTCCAAGTCAGTGCCTCAGCAGGCTGCTCTTTCATCTTCCCACCCGGCCGCAAATGTCGAGGTGGCTGTTCCCGAGGTGGCTCAGGAGCCTCCATAAAAAGTTTCATACCTGGGGGCTGCTCTATCGAGAATGACTTCAATGTCGAGAAGGCCTCTAGTCAACCGGACCGAGGCAAGGGATCATGGAGATACATATGCTCCGGTACTGAGGAAGCTCTACCCATAGTCCGAGCGGACTGTAATTGGGAGGGTAAAGATGTGGTCGTCCTCGGGCCCGATGACGACATCACTACTCACGTGGAGGGGTATTTAAGTGTTTACACTAACCCCTTCACACTTGCCCCGGTGGACCGCATAGTCCTTGCTTTTTGCAAAAGGTACGAGATGTGCTTAGGGCAAATCCACCCGTCCTTTTAGAGGATAGTGATCCTCTTCTGTCATTTTGTGAACAATACTGAAGCCTCTCAGGTCACCCTCGACCACCTACTTCACCTATACAACCCCCGAATCTTCTGAGAGGGGTTGATCAAGCTCGTTCTCCGAGCAAGCAAGGCTCATTTCTCAAACATCGACGAGGACCGAGACCGAGTAGGGGAGCTGGGTGAAAATTGAAGACCTGATCCCTTTCGAGTTTCTATCGTTCCCTGAGAAGTGGAACGCATCCTGTAAGTATTGTCTCTCTCGAGTATTCATTTACTTTTATTCTTTCTCTTATTGATTGTGTTTATTGCCAAGCAGCCATTTCCCAAGTCCCTAATGTAGTTCCCCGCCTCAAGGAATGGATCGAGGGGATCTACAAATAGATGTTGTACTCCGAGCGCGCATGTCGTAAGTTCTCGAAGGGAAAGCGGGAGGCTCGTTCTAATGGTGAGGTTCTTTCCTGATTAATTACCTCAATGCTTTTAACTTACACAATGCTAACCCTTTCTCCTTTCATACATGTTTTCCTAAGACCACCAAACTCAGGTCGTTAGATGAGGACGAGGATCCGTCCTCTCTTGCCGAACCCTCCGTTTCGAGGCAGATCGGGTCTGCCGCAAAAGAGGAGAAGAAGAAGAAGAAAATAAAGTGCTCGGGTTACCTATAAGCCGAGGCGAAGAATAAGAAAGTGACCACCCAGGTATGGAAACCCAAAAAGAGCACGAAGTCCAGTGTATCGGACGTTGATTCCCTCTACTGGCTCAAGGATGAGCCCGAAGACGATGACCTTTTATCGCTCATGGGTCGACCCTTAAAGATGGGGAGCGGGCGACGATTGGGAAAGAGGGCCATGAGGTCGATCCCCCATCTAACTTGAGAACCAAAGGAGAGACGGAGGCTGCGACCCTCCTAGAAGCCGCTCCCGTCTCGAATGAGGCAGCCGGTGTCATTGACATCATGGAGACACCCTCCTACACTGATTTTGAGCTTAAAGAGCAGGTCCGGAAGAAGGACATGTACATGGCTCTTAGTGAGAAGTAGGATTAGGCCCTCAAGGACCTCCCGATTCTCCAAGACTAGCTGGAAAAAGCCTAGAAGGAGGCATCGACCCTGAAGCGGGAACACACCGATTTGGTTGAGAAGGTAAAGATCTTTGAGGCTAAAAATGAGCAGTTAGTCATGGTAACTAACAACACAACTTTGTATGTCCAGTAGAAGATAGACCTGATTGACCAGCTTCGGGCTGAGATGGATGAGGTCAAGGCCACGAACGAGGTATGGAAGGGCAAGATGAACCTGCTGGCTTCAGAGAAAGAAGTTGCAAAAGTGGAACTAGCATCGATCAAGAACCAACTTTGGGTGGCGAAGGACAAAGCCGATAAGTGGTCTCGGCAAAATGATGATCTCCGGGCACAGCTGGGCTCGACCGTCATGGAATGGGATGCCCTCGGACAAGAATATGCCGCACTGAGGTCCAAATTGGATGCAACCTCTTCTAACGCCAAGGAAATGTTGGCCCAGTATAAGGCTGATATGGTGGTAGCCGAGACCTACTTAAAGACAAAGACTGAGCACATAAAGCGGCTATCGCGGAGAGAGACCCTCGAAGAGATCCAAACCTGAGATTTTGACCTATTGGCTGAGAGGAAGCTAGGAGACTCGAGGCCGAGTAAAAAAAGCTCTACGAACCTGAGGGTCCCGAAGGCTCCGAGGGCTCTGACTGTTCTAACGACGAGTTGGGCCCCGGTGAAGACCGGGTGTAGATGCCTTAGTTCTTTTTCAGCTTTACCATATGTATATTTTATTTTTATTTTGAGGCCGTTCTATTGTGCCTTTGTAAATATATTTTGGAGTATATAAAATTTTCTCCTTTTTGGCAATATTGTGTCTTTACTTTTCCAGCATCTACTTGCAATTTTCTTTTTGCGTATTGTTTTTAATGCCTTAGCATAAAATCAGTTGTAATTCTAGAGCATCTATTTTTCAGAGGCCCAAACAGAGCCTGACTTCGATGCAACTTCGGGTTACTCTCGGCCTCGAATCCTCGGTAAAATCGGAGGTCTTTAAGATGCTTAAGTGTTTTTAGACGATGTTTTTACCGAGGGTAACCTTTTAGTAGGTTTTGATTTTCTATAAAGGCCTTTCTGGTTACGGAATTTGGACATCTCCGAGCCGTTTTTAGGGTGGCTTTAGCCCTTCGTATTCGGGCACTGCTAATAGGCTTGGTGCCTCCGGGATTCGATAGCCTGGGTTGTCCGAATTTTCATCGGGCGACAACCCCGAGTGGGGGCAGCTCGTGGGTTTGACAATCCCCGAGTAGGGGTAGCCCGCGGGCTTTAGGATCTAAGATCGAAGAAGCAAAATGCACAGTAATGAAGTATAAGGGAAGTATAAATTTCTTTCATTGCTCGATATGTAAGGTACATGATCGGAGGCGCAAAAAAAACCTTGTGTTGTGGCTAGAGTGGACTATGTGGGCATCGTTCGCATGACCATTTGACCCTTACAATGAATCCTAACCACCAAGCCTAAGCTTTTGACACATAAATTTTTCTTTCTCCTTGCTAACTATCCTTATCTAGGGGTAATGGCTCCCAGTATTTGAGGCCAAACTAGTGAGGGATCAGATACTATTAATCCAATGGCAATGATTACTGATTTCGGTTTAGAGCCGGTCTTCAAATCTAAGGTAGCATGTTTTACTGTTGCCTCATTAAAAACCTTGTCGAAAAACACAATTCGGGAGAAAACTGGTTCAAGGGAAAGAGAGTGCAACATGTGCTTTCAGACCTAATAGCCACATCCGTCCTTGGCCGATTACCTGCATACGTTAGTTTGACTTATAACAAAATTAAAAAGGAATTGAATTCATACAGTTGTATCTTTTTAAGTGTGTTACGTTCCAGTTGTTTGGTAGTTGTATGTCATTTTACGCTTCGAGTTTATATGAGCCTTTGTCGGTTATTCCGACGAGTCGATACGGTCCTTCCCAATTCGGACCCAGTTTCTCTTCATTTGGGTTCCTGGTGTATAGTGTTACCTTTCTTAATACCAAGTCTCCGACTTGAAAATTTCAGAGGTTGGCTCTTCGGTTGTAGTATCTTTCTATTCGCTGCTTCTGGGCGTCCAACCGGACTATGGCGGCCTCCCCTCTTTTGTCCAACAGTTCCAGACTCGTGATCATGGCCTCACCGTTTAACTCTTCGGTAGCATACTAGAATCTGAGGCTCAGTTCCCCCACCTCAACTGGTATAAGGCTTCAGCTCTGTAGACCAGAGAATACGGGGTGGCCCCGGTACTTGACTTCGAAGTCTTACGGTATGCCCGTGGGACTTGGGGCAAGATCTCCTTCCATTTTCCTTTCGAATCGATCAACCTCTTTTTTAGGTTTTGGAGTATAGTCTTGTTCGTTGATTCCGCCTGCCCATTCCCACTAGGGTAATAGGGCATTGATAGTATCTTCTTGATTGTGATCTTCAAAGAACCTACTCACATTGTTGACGACGAACTGTTTTCCGTTGTCGTAAACAATATCACTTGGTATCCCAAATCGACATACTATGTGATCCCAAATGAAGTAAATGACTTCTTTCTCTCGGACCATCTCGAACGCCTGGGCCTCGACCCATTTGGAAAATAATCAGTCATAAATAGTATGAATTGAGATTTACCCGGTGCCCATGGAAGGGGACCGATGATGTCCATTTCGCACTTCATAATGGCTACAAAGACAGGACCGAGTGGAGCATTTTTCCCGGTTGATGGATCATCGGGGCGTGTCTTTGGCATTCGTCGTATTTCCGTACGAAGTCTTTCACATCCTTCTCCATTTTGGTCCAGTAGTATCCGACTTTGATGAGTTTCTGAACCAAGGATTCTACCTTCAAATGGTTCCCGCAAGTGCCCTCTTGAACTTCTCTCATGGAATATTCGGTCTCTACCGGTCCCAAGCATCTGGCTAGTGGGCCAAAGAAAGTTCTTCTGAACGATGCCTCTTCACCAAGCTAAATCTGGCAGCTTTGGTGTGCAGGGCTCTCGATTCTTTGGGGTCCGAAGGCGATTTCCTTGTTTTCAAGTAATCTATGTATTTGTTTCTCCAATCCCAAGTTAAACTCGTTGAGTCCACTTTGGCGTGACCTTTTTCTATCACTGGATTCATTAGTTGCATCATTGCTCCCGAGTTGAATTCATCTGAATCGACCGACGACCCCAAGTTAGCTAGTGTATCAGCCTCACTGTTTTGATCTTGAGGTACATGTTGCAAGGTCCATTCCCTGAATTAGTGTAGGGTTACCTGCAATTTTTCCAAGTAACTCCGCATCTGTTCTTCTTTTATTTCGAACGTTCCATTGACTTGATTTACCACGAGGAGGCAGTCGAACTTGGCTTCGATCACTTCGCCCAAAGGCCTTTGGCCAATTCTAGACCTGTAATCATTGCCTCATACTCGGCCGCATTGTTAGTCAATTTCATAATTCTAATAGACTTCCAAATTATATTTCCTGTAGGTGGTTTTAATACAATACCGAGCCCGGACCTCTTCGCGTTGGAGGCACTGTAACACCCCGTACATTCGGACTAGGTACGGATATGTTAAATGGGTATTAATTTGATATTTTAGACATATGAAGTCCTAGCGGGATGATTGTGGGTGAAAATAGTTATTTCAAAATCAAGATGGAAAGTGAGGTGCATAAGATTTGACAAAATCGACTAAGTTTGCAGAAGGTCTGTATTCCATCAGCGTTTAGTGAAAATATATAACGAATTTAAGAAAACTTAAAGCACGAAAGTTCTAGGCCCTTGAAATAGCTTTCCAACGATATATTATGGAGCCCGAACGGATCTCTGTGCAAAAAGTTATGTGCGTTTTTTGGAACAGTATGCGTATGCGCGAACACTCGCGCGAACAAGCCTTCAGGTGCGCGAACTCGCGCGTGGGAGGCAGTGTTACTGCCGTTGAGCGCGAACTCTCGCGCGAACAGGCCTTCAGGTGCGTGAACTCGCGCGTGGGGGGTCGTTTGAAAGCTATATTTCGTCCCCCACAACCCCAAAACATAAAAAACTTGCTCTAGAAAGGAGAACTCTAAAAAACCTAACTCCTTAAGGGTCCTTCCACCACCCAAGGTAAGTTCTAATGGTGATTTTAAGTTAATTTCAACTTCCCAACATCTTATTAACATGGGTAAACCCTCCATATCATTAGATATTCGATTGGGACTGTGAGCACGTGATTTTTGCCCTAAGCAATAATTCCCAATTTTTTTTTTTCAAACAAAACAATTTCTTTAGTATTTCGTAATTTTTCGTGAAGTTTGTGTTATTTTCTGGTAATTGTTTGCATTTATTTGTGCATTTTAATTCATATAAAAAAATATAAGAAAAAATACAAAATACTTGGCGTTTGCATTTAGAATTCAATTTCACATTTGTAGGATTAATTAATAGTTGAGTTATTTTTAGGAAGAGGAAAATAACAAAATGGTCCTTTTTGCATTTTTAGTTTTAATGTGTTTTAGTTTACATTTTAATTTAGCATTTAATAAAATCAAAATATAAAATTGAAAATCAGAAATTGAGCTGAACAAAAACAAATAAAAAAAAAAGAAAAAGAAAAGAAGGCATTAAAAGAGGATTGATTAATATAGAACCCAAATTGGGCCATTTCAGTCAAATTAATCAGCCCAAAAGAAAGACCGCTCTCCCAAACCCGGTCTCCCAGTCCAAGCCCAAATCACCCCAACCCGGTCCAGCCTCCACACCCTACCAAAACGACCCCGTTTTCCCCAATTTAATCACAACCCTCGATCCTTTTGATCCAACGGACGAGAACTGCCTAGGTTTTGTGGTATAAATATGTCCTAACACTACCCTACCCCCCTCAGACCCCCTCACCCTCCCGTCTCTCTCACCTGTTCATCAGAGACGCCTAACCTCGCCGTCCTCCGCCGCCTGCCGCCGGCCGGAAATCGCCTCCGCCGGCGGCGATCATCCAAATCACCTGAAAATTACACCACTTCTTCATCTCATCTTCCTCGTCACGATTCTAGCCTTATTTCTCCTCGAATCCCACCCCAAAGCTTCGAATATTAGATCGAAGTTTTCCGGCCATGACACAACTCCGTCCAAACCACCCCAAATTAACACCACATAACCGCCTTCACCTCCCCGTTCCATATCTGTCATCGGTTTCTCTCAAACATCACCCAAACGTCTCAAATAATTCAAACCCTAGCGCCGCAACCGCCGTGTACGGCGGAGCTGTCCCCAAATCCTCCCAAAATCGATACCCCTTTAACCACCAGACCTCCCTCATCATTAACTCATACTTAGAAACCTTCAAATCTGCCCGAAACATTACAAACTCTGAATCCCAAAATTCCGGCAGAACCCTAACTCAGAAAATCTTGGGAATTTTGGACCGTAATTTCCCTAATCACGTGTTTTCTTTTGAAAACACACGATTAGGGATGTTACGTGTCAAGAATCCCGGAGGATTCAAACAACAATAGCTGGTCAGAGTTCGCCCCATAGTCAGTCAAGTGCTCAAAATTAGTAAGTTCTGTTCGATGCTGTTCTGATTTTGTATGCTCTTGTTCAAACCTGTTTTGATAATCTTTAACTCTTTAGGGCACTTTTGATTTCAATTTTTCTTCAGTATTGGAGCCTTTACTGTTGTTATTGGTTAGTAGTAATCAATTAGTTTAGTTTAGTTTAATTCAGTAATTGCACTAGTAATTCCATGTTCAGGATCTAGCTTAAGTTTTGTTCTTCATGTCAATGCTGTTCCCAGTAGTCATATACGTATAAGTGGTCTGATTTTAGGTTCAGTTAGTCGACTCCTAATTGTTTACTGCAATTTGATTTTAATTGTTCCAACCTCTTGAGTAGCTAATTTGTCTAGTTTGATTAGCCCTAGAAATAGATTGCTTGGTTATAGTTAATGGACTGGTTTAACTTGGTCAGTAATTTCAGAGGATTCAAAGGGTAGTTTAGGCATGGAAAAGGGTAGTTTCATTAAGATTGGTAATTATTGAATTAAAGTAAGGGTAGAATGGGAATTGTAATGGGTATAGAACCTTCTAGGTTGGACTATAGTGCATATTTCAGTAAACTTAGGGTAGTTACTTGTGTGACAAGTCAGAAAATAAAGGATAAAAATAGAATTAAAATAGGGACCAATGGGGTAAAGGGAAAATCTAAAAATTAGACCTAAGTTCACCTATAAATAGGCATTCATTTGCCTTGATTCAGAAGTTTTTGGGGGAGCCTCACAAAAATCCCCTCCGATTCCTCACNGCAATATCAATTTGACTGATTTGAACAGCTAAGAAGTCACTGGTAGGTAAATAATAAAGTAATTAGGCTGTGATATTAAATCCAACGACTGATATGAATACTGGGCGTGTTTTGAGCTTGCAATTGTTTGGCCCATTTGTTAATTTTTGGGGCTGAAATCAAATCGTGTGAGACCCCACGAATCTGTTGGGTTATGTATTCTTCCTGGGCTAAGCTTGAGGCATAAAGGAAACTAATGAAGTTCTTATAAAAGTCACGGACCCAAGAGGATAGTAGCTTTTGAACAATAATAATTAATTAGGGCTTCTTCTTTTATTATTAGAGACAAATAAAAGTAGAAAATTATAGATTGCTTTAGGTTTGCCTTTAAATAATAAACAAGGTGAGCCTCGCCGAATAAAATGCAGGGCCCTCAATATATGTCATATAGAATACTTAGAATCCGGGCGGACCGTTTAGCGAATTTCACGGTCTTCCTCAAAGATAATAAACGCGTAGTTGCTTTAGGCGCGTATTTTAATAATATTACTTTCCTAAATATGGGTGCACATTTATGTGACCCAAATCCAAATCTCAACGAAGTTGAAATGTGTTGACAATTACGGGTGCACTGGTGCGACGTGGTTCGAGACGCATTTTCACGACGTTGCAATTCTTATTAAAAATAACAATAAAAACGGTTTACTACTAAAAGGCATATAGGTTAGAATGTGTTTTAAAATCAGATAAAAGCAAATACAACAGTTGAGCGACCGTGCTAGAACCACGGAATCCGGGAATGCCTAATACCTTCTCCCGGGTTAACAGAATTCCTTACTCGGAGTTCTGGTTCGCGGACTGTTAACAGAGTCATAATTTCCTCGGATCGGGATTCAACCGGTGACTTGGAACACCATTAATCTCCCAAGTGGCGACTCTGAATCTTTTAAATAAATCCCGTTTCGATTGTCACTTCAAGTGGAAAAACTCCTTTACACTCTTCCGGGGGTGTAGGTAAAGAGGAGGTGTGATAGGGAGACCATTGTTGAGAGAAGAAACCCTAGAACTCGAATTCAAGAAGATTGAACGTCAAAAAGGTAATATCTTCACCCTCTAATTAATTCTAACATTGGTTTAATGATTATAAACCCTAGTTCACGAGATATGAGTTGATGGGTTTGATAGAAAAGCATGAAAAATTATAGGATTGGGTTGTTGATTGTTGATTATTGATTAAAGATATCGTTTATCTTATGGGTGATAAAGAAGGGTATTGAACATAGCAATTTGATGCTTTAGAATTTATCTAGGAACAAGAGAATGGGTCATTGGGTGTAGAGACACCATTAATAAGGACTATGAAGCTTTATTTTCACCAAGTCTTTGATAAGATGCTTAAGTGACCAAAACATGAGAATCATTGCTAATATGGAATCTCTTTGACTTGTATTGATTTAGATTAAAGTTGAAAGGGGTTGACAAAAGTTGTATTATGCTCAAGAGCAGGAAGTTAAGGTATGTGAGGCTAACTCTCTATGTTTGGGAATTTTAATGATTCTCCCTACACTGCGTTTCTTTTACAACGTATCAATTGCCTCAGAAATACAGTTAAGCCTTGTTCCTTGAATAGTTGTAGAACTTCTATTCCCTAGCTTCATAACTCGTTCATGACTTTCATTCTGAACGTTTTGAGCTCAGTTCGTATTCAGTATAGACTTGGGTTTGATTCCCCGAAGTCTCAGTATAGCTTACTCAGCATGTCATAAACAGTTGCAGTTTCAGTATATTATTAGAGGCTTCATAGACTAGAGTAACAGTTAGACAGAGTCACAGACTTTTCATATTAAGCCATGTTGGCAACAAATATGTTTCATCATTGTATTAGTATTTCCACACTTTGATTTATATCATCCACAATTTTCAGTATATCAGCATGTGTTAGTTTATCTTCTGCATTCAGTATGTTATGATACCACATGTTGATTCAGCCAGCCAGTTGGTTCGCTCGGTCACATGTAGTCGGGCGCCGAGTGCCGTGTTACGTCCAGGCCCAGGTTCGGGGCGTGACAAAGCTTGGTATCAGAGCACTAGGTCCAAGAGTCCTAGGGAGTCTATGAAGCTGTGTCCAGTGGAGTTTCCTTTATATGTGTGTGCCGGCTACTCATATAAATGGTTAACTACCAAGATATTCAGGATTGTCTCACCTCTTTCTACTCTAGATCGTGCCATGAAACTTAGAGCAATAGGTAATCTTCTTTTCCTATTGAATTCCAAACGTATTGGATGCCCAAGCGACGCGCATGAGAAACCTAAGGTCCTAGAGAGGATAATTGCCCATTGGGGTATAATTATGGAGTACAGCTTGGTAAATATGAGACTTGAGAGGATGTCAAAAGTGGGATGCAATGGATACTAGCACACATTAGAGCATAACCTTATCAGAAAGTACAAAAGCAGTTATGATGTCTTATGGTTATTAGTTTACCTCAGTTACCAGTTATACAATCTTTCAGTTAGCAAGTTTATGGTTACGCTAGTATTCGGTTATATGTTTACCAGATCTCCAATTTTCAGTGTATCAAAATTTCTATAGACTTATGAGTATACAGTGAGGCATATGGATGCTCAGAGAGTATGTAAGTAACAGTGATTATAGCAAAATCTTCGCATGTTTTAGGGATTAAGACACAAGACTCATTGGATGGTGCATAAAGTGATTTATCAGATATGTATGGCAGTGTATCCGTATGTCAGACCCCACGGTGTATCAGGTTAAGAATTCAACCGCAGCGGGCATANNGTACGAGTATGTCTAGAACAGGACTTGTCCCCCCTTAGTAGCCGTTGAGAAGGAGAAACAACTTGATGATCCCTACGTGTTGCAGTTGAAGAGGAGATTCACAAGTATAAGATGATGGCTTTTAAATAAGGGGGAGATGATAGGACTTTGAGGTACTAGGACAGATTGTGTGTCCCAGTAGATGGACTTAAAGAGGGAAGATCATGTTAGAAGCCCATAATTCTAGGTATTCTTTCCATCCAGGTTCCCAAATATGCATCATGACAAGGAGATTTATCGGTTGAACGACACGAAAAAGAACGTCATAAACTTTATGGCCAGGCAGAGCATTTTATTTAAGCAGTTGAGGATATGTCCTTGATGTTAAGAGTAATTGGGATGATCACATACCTCTCATTGACCTTGCTAATAATAACCTACCATACTAGTATCAGGATGGCACCGTACGAAGCTATGTATGGGTGAAGGTGTAGATCACCAATTGGTTGGTTCGATGTTGGAGAAGTGGAGTTGTTAGGACCCGATTTGGTCTATCAGACTATAGAGAAAGTTAAGTTGATTCAAGAGCGTTTGAAGAAAACTCAGAGCCGCCAAAATGTCCTATTCGAGCGTGCGGCATAGAGACCTAGAGTTTCAAGTTGATGATTAGGTGTTTCTGAAAGTTTCGCTTATGAAAAGCGTTATGAGATTTGGGAAGAAGGGAAAGCATAGTCCCTACTATATTGGGCTTTATAGAATCTTGCGAAGGATCGGTCAATTAGCTTATGAGTTGGAGTTGCCACCAAAATGAGTGGTGGTACAACCAGTATTTCACGTATCATGTTATAACATTCAAGTTTCCAGTACTCAGATAATCATGTCAGTTCAGTACTCAGATACTCATGTCAGTTCAGTACTCAGATAATCATGTCAGTTCAGTACTCAGATAATCATGTCAGTTCAGTACTCAGATACTCATGCCAGTTCAGTACTCAGATACTCATGTCAGTTCAGTACTCAGATACTAATATCAGTTCACTACTCATATACTCATGTCAGTTCAGTACTCAGATACTCATGTCAGTTCAATACTCAGCTATTCAAGTCCGTTTAATACTCAGCTACTCATGTCAGCACAATACTTAGATATTCATGCCAGCTTAGTACTCTGATATTGATGTTAGTTCAATCCTAAAATATTCGTGCCAGTTCAATATTCAGATATCCATGTTAGTTCAGTATTCACGTATTCATGGCAGATCAATATTCAGTCAATGTAGTTCAGTTCAGTATCTCAGCAGTTCAGTAATCATGTATTCATTTTGTTTAGTATGCAAGTGTTAATGAAAGTTCATGGTTCCACCAGACCCGTTTAAGGTGCGGAGTTAGCAGAAGTTACAGTCAGGACAATCATTCGAGGACGAATGATCCCAAGGGGGAGATAATGTAACACCCCGTACATTCAGGCTAGGTATGGATATGTTAAATGGGTATTAATTTGATATTTTAGACATATGAAGTCCTAGCGGGATGATTGTGGGTGAAAATAGTTGTTTCAAAATCAAGATGGAAAGTGAGGTGCATAAGATTTGACAAAATCGACTAAGTTTGCAGAAGGTCTATATTCCATCAGTGTTTAGTGAAAATGTATAAGGAATTTGAGAAAACTTAAAGCATAAAAGTTTTAGGCCTTTGAAATAGCTTTCCAACAATATATTATGGAGCCCGAACGGATCTCTGTGGCAAAAGTTATGTGCATTTTTTGGAACAGTACGCGTATGCGCGAACAAGCCTTCAGGTGCGCGAACTCGCGTGTGGGAGGCAGTGTTACTGCCGTTGAGCGCAAACTCTCGCGCGAACAGGCCTCCAGGTGCGCGAACTCGCGCGTGGGGGGTCGTTTTAAAGCTATATTTCGTCCCCCACAGCCCCAAAACATAAAAACTTGCTCTAGAAAGGGGAACTCTCAAAAACCTAACTCCTTAAGGGTCCTTCCACCACCCAAGGTAAGCTCTAATGGTGATTTTAAGTTAATTTCAACTTCCCAACATCTTATTAACATGGGTAAACTCTCCATATCATTAGATATTCGATTGGGACACCATTGTTGAGAGAAGAAACCCTAGAACTCGAATTCAAGAAGATTGAACGTCAAAAAGGTAATATCTTCACCCTCTAATTAATTCTAACATTGGTTTAATGATTATAAACCCTAGTTCATGAGATATGAGTTGATGGGTTTGATAGAAAAGCATGAAAAATTATAGGATCGGGTTGTTGATTGTTGATTATTGATTAAAGATATCGTTTATCTTATGGGTGATAAAGAAGGGTATTGAACATAGCAATTTGATGCTTTAGAATTTATCTAGGAACAAGAGAATGTGTCATTGGGTGTAGAGACACCATTAATAAGGACTATGAAGCTTTATTTTCACCAAGTGTTTGATAAGATGCTTAAGTGACCAAAACATGAGAATCATTGCTAATATGGAATCCCTTTGACTTGTATTGATTTAGATTAAAGTTGAAAGGGGTTGACAAACGTTGTATTATGCTCAAGAGCAGGAAGTTAAGGTATGTGAGGCTAACTCTCTATGTTTGGGAATTTTAATGATTCTCCCTACACTACGTTTCTTTTACAACGTATCAATTGCCTCAGAAATACAGTTAAGCCTAGTTCCTTGAATAGTTGTAGAACTTCTATTCCCTAGCTTCATAACTCGTTCATGACTTTCATTCTGAACGTTCTGAGCTCGGTTCGTATTCAGTATAGACTTGGGTTTGATTCCCCGAAGTCTCAGTATAGCTTACTCAGCATGTCATAAACAGTTGCAGTTTTAGTGTTCATAACCAGTTCAAGAATACATGTCTCATTCCAGTCCTATTCAGTATTCCAGTATTATGTAACTCAGTATAACTCTGTATGATTCAGTATTCCAGTATAATGTAACTCAGTGTGATCCAGTATTCCAGTATCATATAACTCAGCGTGATTCAGTATTTCACTATTATGTATTGTAGTATAATTCTCAGTTCCTGATTTTAAATCCCTGAATGTTGAACACCTATCTTTGGGCCTGAGGCCGCAGCTAATGCTTTATGCATCTTTGGGCCTGAGGCCGCAGTTTATGCTTTATGCATTTTGGACCTGAGGTCGCAGTTATGTATACGTATACTTGGGCCCGAGGCCGCAGCTTGTGCACATATATATATATATTGGGCCTGAGGCCGCAGTTTAATATTCAGATAAACAGGTTGTTCATCATTTAGAAGAGGGAGTATTCATATCCTTACTTCCTTTATTCAGTTCAGTTATCAGTTATCAGTTATCTTTTCAGTTATCAGTTCAGTTATCAGTTATCAGTTCAGTTATCAGTTATAAGTTATGAGTTATCTTTTCAGTTATCCGTTCAGTTACCAGTTCTCACTTTAGTTTCAGTTTCAATAGTTATCATTTCAGTTATCAGCTTAGTTTCAGTTTCAGCATTTATAATTCTTTCTTTCAGTTTCTTTACATACCAGTACAATTCAAATGTACTGACGTCCCTTTTTGCCTGGGGCCTGCATCTCACAATGCAGGTAATGATTAACAGGTTGATGATTCAGAGCGCTAGGATTCTCGTACCAGCTAATTTGGTGATCCCCAGTTCTTTCGGGGCATTATCATTACCTTACAGTTTTCGGTACTTAAAGGCAGTCAGTATTTTCAGTATATTATTAGAGGCTTCATAGACTATAGTAACAGTTAGACAGAGTCACAGACTTTTCATATTAAGCCATGTTGGCTACAAATATGTTTCAGAATTGTATTAGTATTTCTGCACTTTGATTTATATCATCCACAATTTTCAGTATATCAGCATGTGTTAGTTTATCTTCTGCATTCAGTATGTTATAATACCACATGTTGATTCAGCCAGCCAGTTGGTTCGCTCGGTCACATGTATTCGGGCGCCGAGTGCCGTGTCACGTCCAGGCCCAGGTTCGGGGCGTGACAGGCACCGTCCCTGAAGAGGGTCCAGATTCCCGAAGTAGTCCCCGAGGTTAGCAATAGTTCCCTTTTGACTTCGAGTATTAAGGCTGGTGTAAAGTCGGCCATGAAGTCTGCCAATCTTAGATTTTATGGAGGTTCGGGGTCGATACTCGATATCGTACCCGCTAATCTCCACGGCCCATTTGGCCAACCGACCTGAGAGCTCGGGCTTATGCATGATATTCCTTAGTGGGTAAGAGGTTACGACACATATAGGGTGGCATTGAAAGTACAACTTTAGTTTCCTGGAAGTGCTTAGCAAAGTGAGCGCTAACTTTTCCAGGTGAGGATACCTCGATTCGGCCTCGCCTAAAGTTTTAGTGACATAGTAAATAGGAAATTGCATACCTTCTTCCTCTCGGACTAAGACACCACTTATCGCCACCTAGAAACCGCCAAGTAGAGGTACAGTTGTTCGTCTACCTTCGGAGTGTGCAGCAGTGGGTATTTTGACAGGTATCGCTTGAGTTCTGCCAAATCTTGCTGGCATTTAGAGGTCCAGGAAAATTTTTTCTTCTACTTCAATAGTGAGAAGAATCGATGACTCTTGTCTGAGGACCTCGAGATGAATCGGCCCAAAGCGGCTAGGCGCTCGATTAGCCTTTGAACTGCCTTAACATTGTCCACCACAGTGATGTCCTCTATGGACTTTACTTTGTCGGGGTTGATATCGATCCCTCGATTGGATACCATGAACCCGAGGAATTTGCCCGATCCGACCCCGAATGTGCACTTCTCCAGGTTTAGCTTCATGTTGTATTTCCTTAATATGTCGAAGGTTTCCTGCAAATGTTTCAAATGGTCCTCTGCTTGCAGGGACTTGACCAACATATCATCAATATAAACCTCCATCAATTTCCCTATTTATTCTTCGAACACCCGGTTTACTAGGCGTTGGTAGGTGGCACCAGTGTTCTTTAACCCAAAGGGCATTACGTTATAATAGTAGGTGCCGAATTTGGTAATGAAAGAGGTATTTTCTTGATCGCCTGGGCCCATCCGAATTTGGTTGTACCCCGAGTAGGCATCGAGAAAGCTGAGTATCTCGTGCCTGACCGTCGCTCGATCATTCGATTGATGTTAGGCAAAGGGAAAGAATCCTTAGGGCATGCTTTGTTTAGATCTTTGTAATCCACACACATTTTAGTTTATTTCCATTTTTAGGTGCTACCACTACATTAGCTAGCCAGTCCGGGTATTTAACTTCCCGGATGGATCATATTTTAAGAAGTTTGGATACCTCATCCTTGATGAACGCATGTTTGACCTCGAACTGTCGCCTCCTCTTCTGTTTGACTGGATGGAACTTCAGGTCCAAACTCAGCTTATGAGTGGCTAGCTCCGGTGGGATCCCTGTCATGTCAAGGTGGGACCAAGCAAAATAATCGACGTTATCTCTAAGAAAATCAATAAGCTTTTTTCCTAAGCTCGGGGGTTAACCCCGTGCCTAGGTATACCTTTTGATTTGGCAAGTGTTTGATTAATATGACTTACTCCAATACCTCAACCATCGATTTGGTGGCATCGGTGTCATAAGGAGCTATGAAATATCTCGGACACCATAATCGTCCGCCTCGTCTGCTCCTTGTTCCTCCAGTTTCTCCGGTTCGGCCGAGGCCGGTATCAATGACTGATATTTAATCTCTTCCTTTCTGGTCGGTTCCGCATTCCTTGATATCGAAATCGCGGGCATCGAGGTTACCTTATCGACATCAAAAATCTCCTTTGTTGTCGGCTATTCTCCGTAGATAGTTTTGACTATCCCTGGTGTGGGAAATTTCAACGCCTGGTGTAAGGTCGAGGGTACTGCCTCATGTTCTGAACCCACGACCTTTCAAATAGAGCATTATACTTCATCTCCTCCTCGATCACGAGAACTTTGTTTCCTGGATCATCCCAGTTGTGTTTACTGGCAAAGTTATCTCCTCTTTAGTGGTCTCACATGCCATGTTAAACCCGTTCAACACCCGGATTGCCGGCACGATTTGGTCATGTAACCCTAATTGCTCTACAACCCTTGATCTAATGATGTTGGCCGAGTTACCTGGATCAATCAACACATGTTTAACTCGATATATATTAATAAGTATGGATATTACAAGCACATCATTGTGAGGCTGCATGATGCCCTCGGCATCCTCATCGCTGAATGAAATTGCTCACTCCGGGATGTAATCCCGAGTGCATTTTCCCCTCATGATAGATACTTTAGTGCACTTCATCATTGGTCCTTGGGGGACATTGACTCCTCCGATGATCATGTTGATTACGTATTGAGGATACTCTTGTTTGACCTGTTTGTTGGCGTCCCTATTCCTGAAGTGGTTTTTGGCTCGATCACTCAAGAATTCTTGGAGGTGCCTGTTGTTGAATAATCGAGCAACTTCTTCTCTCAACTCTTGGCAATCCTCGGTTTTGTGACCATGAGTTTCATGATACTTACACATCAAGTTAGGATCCCTTTGGGTAGGGTCACACTGCAATGGTCGAGGCCATTTGGTCTCTTTGATGTGCCCAATGGCTGGCACGATGTTGGCAGCATCCATGTTGAAGTTGTACACTGATAGTCTCGATGTTTCCCTACTCTCGAGCGGCTTGTTGAAACCATTTTTGATTATCAGACATCGACCACTAGGCCCTCGATCGCGTCTCTTCTCGTTCCTTGTGGGGTGACGCCCGGACCCATTTACCCTTCGGTCCACGCTATATGGTGTGTACCGATCCCGTATCGGTCTTGGTTCATGATCAACGGATCTCTTAGACCTATCATCGGCCTTGATGGGGGTAAACAGACCTAGAAGGAGCTCCGAGTTGGTCGTCCTCGATCCTGATCTTTGACCGATACATGTTGTGGACGTCGGCCCAGGTCACCGCCGGGTACTATACCAAATTTTGTTTTAGCTTTTGAGAGGCGAAGGAACTTCGGGGGTTAAGCCCCTGAGTGAATTCCTGAATGGACCAATCATTTGCAACTGGAGGTAGGTCCATCCGTTCCATCTGGAACCTTGACACGAACTCCCTGAGCATCTCGTTGTCCCTCTGTTTGACCTTGAAAAGGTATACCTTTATGGTCTCGACTTTGATGGGCCCAGCATGGGCTTTTACAAAAGCATCTGCAAGCATAGCAAATGAGTCAATGGAATTTGGGGCAAGTTATGATACCATATCATTGCTCCCTTGGATAAAGTCTCCCCAAACTTCTTCAGTAACACCGACTCGATTCCATCGTCTTCCAAGTTGTTCCCCTTGATTGCTCACACATAAGAGGTCACATGCTCGTTTGGATTTGTGGTCCCGTTATATTTAGGGATAACGGGCATATAAAACCTCTTTTGGGACTGGCTTCGGTTCCATGCTCGAGGAAAAGACTTCTGGATAAATTTGCTCCTTGGATCTAATCGTCCCTGGAATTGTATGTTTTCACCTCTTGTCATTAGCCTCAATTTTCTTCTCACTTGACTCCACCCGCTTTGTTAATGCTTCACGTATTTTTATAAACTCGGGATTGGCCCTGGGCTCGGCTTCACCCTATCACTCGATGATCTGTTCATTTCTTCGGGTGCTTTCTCGGGATTGTTCGGGCTTGACCCTGTTGGGGGCGTGGATTTGTTTCTGTAGTTGGGCCATTGCCACCTGTTGAGCCCGCAACATTTCGAAGATTAGTCGTAGGCTTACCCTATTACCTTCGGGCGCCTCTCGAGCTGTTGGTCGGGGTCCCTTGTGAACACTATTTTCAGGATCAGTTGGCAAATGGACGTCGATGGCCACCTGTGAGTTAGCATCGATCAGATTGGAAACTAGGATACTGTTGGGATAAGCTGGAGGCACCTTGTTGTTTCGTACCAAATTATTATTTTCGCCATGATGGCCAGACTCAGAGTCAACGTTAAAGTGAGCAGACTGAGAGTTCACTATTTTTGGGCTGACTTGAAATTAAGACTTCAAAGAACAAGCGTAAAATAGGGTGTGTTATGGAGATTTGTATCAAATTATCACTATTATCCTCAGCCCCACGGCGGGCGCCAAACTGTTTACCCCTAAATTGGATAACAATTAAATTTGTACGCAGTTATAAGGATACGTGGTTTGATTCAATACAAATAATCAAGAATATTAGATAAACGAGTTAAAGACGAAATATACAATCAAACCAGTTGTAATGTTCAGGCCAAGCCCAAACTTAGATTGAACAGTGACCTCTTCCTTAATTAGACCATCGGTTCAAGCCCAATTGTGAATAAAGAACAGACCAATTAAATAAGAACTTTAGCAGTAGCTAAAAGGCAAAAAAATAAACTTGTATTGCTTTTATTTATCTGTTACAATGTGTGCTATAAAAGAAAAACTTTTTCTTTATATAGTAGGAGAGTTTCATCCCTGATATAAGTCTAAAAAGGGTAAAAATCTTCCTTTCTCGTCAGTTACTGATCCATAACTGACATCGAGTGAGACTCGCGTTGTGATATTCGGTTGGGTGCGCATATCAAGGCCCTCTATCCATCGCGTGTAACCGTTTACCATATTTTCCGAGGTCTTAGAACTCATTCTTGGACCGGGGATTGCTTTATCATACCCGATGACGAGCACATAGTTCACTTTTCCTGGGTCTCGATACGAGGGGTATCTAACCTCGATTACAATCTCGTGCATCCGTGCCCTTTTTTTGTCTTCTCGCCGGGGAATCGGGGTAGACATTACCCCCGATTTTATCCGTACACAATTATATTAATTTCCCTTCTACTAGATTAGTATTGGGACCAAAGAGTTACAAATAAAATTAATTTTCCAATCTCGTAATTAATAAGTATAGGAAAATTCTGGTTATTACATATAACTAACAAATTTGAAAGATATTTAATCACACAGTACATATATAAGATATGGAGTTCAGAGAAAACGACTCTATGAAAGGGGTTATACTCATATATATATATATATATATATATATATATATATATATATATATATATATATATTATCTATTATATATTACTATATTAAAAGTGGGAAGCCCTTAAATCAAAAGTTAAATTACCAAAATACCCATCTTATTTTTACTAAATAGCTTATTTAATTGAATAAAAAAACTAAAGCCTAAAAAACCTAGATNATGGGAGTTTCAACAAACAAAGCGGCAAAGTAGGGATAGGAGGAGTTCTCAGGAACGATAATGGAGAATTTATCATGGCTTTCTCAATCCCTATCATCTATGGTAGCAGCAATGTCGCGGAGTTGAGGGCGATTAAATTTGGGTGCGAGTGGTGTGTCAACAATAGAATCAACAACTTCATGGTGGAAATTGATTCTTTGGTGATTCACAACATGCTTCAAAATAGAACTTTGCACAACTACACTCTAAGGAAGGAGATTGAAGATACCGTTGAGATCTTAGAACGTGCTAATGCTTCTATCAGTCACTGTTATCGTGAGGCAAATCAGGTTGCAGACTGTTTTGCAAAGAATGCCATAGCTTCAGCAGAAGGGATCATCCACACGAATTTCCAGCAAATTCCCAAAGAAGCCAAAGGTCCTTTCTTTATGGATAAATGGCAAGTACCATCATTTAGAATTAGATATGAAAAGTCTAACTTTTATGTTAGTTAAGTTGTATATAATAGGAAGAAGGGGTCTACTAATTGTATTTTTGCCCAAACACCCTTCTTTACAGTGTAAGAATGACACCATTGAGGTAAGGTTTATGTCCCCCTCGGTTGTACCTTTTTGTTATTATATTCGACGAGGTAGGGATCCGAGCCAAACCCCCCAACACCACAGGAGATGAAAACCTGGGTGATTGGCTTATTTGAAAAAAGAAAAAAAAATTTGACCAAAGTAAAGAAGATCAAGAGCGAAAAAATTTCTTGTAAAAATAAAGGATTGCATGTGTACTTAAGTTTAGTAGGAACGTAAAAAAGATCAAGAGCGAAAAATTCTTTATAAAAATAAAAGATTGCATGTGTACTTAATTTAGTAGGAACGTAAAAAAGATCAAGAGCGAAAATTTCCTTATAAAAATAAAAGATTGCATGTGTACTTAAGTTTAGTAGGAACTTTAACCATCGTTCCCTTTTTACTTAAGTTTAGTAGGTACTTTAACTATCGTTCCATTTTTTCTTTGGCATTGACATTTAAAAGTGTGGGTTGAATATTCTAAAAAAAGCAATTAACCTTTGAGAAGACAACTATGTCAAGACGCATGTGTTATGATTAAAGGATATAGGAAAGATTAAGTTGATCAAAGACTAATGCTTCCAATATTGTCTATTGAAGCAATCAAGTGTCAAAAGGAGAATATGCCAAAGCTTAATTGATAATGTGATACCTAGAAGAACAAATATAGAGTTGGTCAGAGAGTATGCATTTTGACGTTATTCATAAAAAGTCTCAAGGTTATGTGAGAATGCTAGCTTTTGGTGTAAATAAATTTATAAAATTAAATCAAATGATTTTGGAATATGTGTGCATTAACTAACTTTTGTATATATATTATGTAAAAAATGATATGAATTATACGTGCAACACACGTGCAGAGAAAGTAGTACTATATTAAAAGTGGGAAGGTCTTAAGTTAAGAGTTGAATTACAAAAATACCCTTAAAATTATACTGACTATTTTACCCTTCACTTAAATAAAAATTGCCCCTACTCAATGTACGCTAAAGCAAAATAAACCAATGCACTAAACAACATGACTCTTCGTTGCTATCCAACTTTTGAAGAATTTGAGAAGCTGCTTTGCATATTTCATTAAACATTAAATTCATTTGACTAATTAAATATAAAACGAAATTCATTTACCAATTGCAAGTTATAACGTGTTGTCCATCCATCTTTATCTTTTCGTTTCTCATTTTCACAAGCCAAATAAAGTGGAAGCTCTGCACTTATAAATGCGGGAGAAAAAACATGTCAGTTCTTTCCATGGAGCAAGGCAATTGACATTCCAAATCACTAGCCTGTTGCAATTTGAAACAATATCAAAGAGCCATGAAGGAGAAAGCCGCAATATAAAATTGGTTTTACTTTCTTTATTTGACATTTTTTTCTTTTAGTTTCTACCCTTGATTTATGAAAACCAGTCCATACAAATATAAGGGTAAGATCTGTTATGTGATGATTTTAGAATATATATTTTTGTATGAAATTGGTTTATAGGTATATAATTTAGTAGCATGTATGAAACTGTGTGAAAAATTGTTATTCGGGTTGCAATACGGAGAATATTATATCAAAAACCACCAATATTTTATTTTTTCCAAGATCTATTTTTCTAACAACATGTTATACTTGGCTTGACATATACGTGGAGGGGAACCTTAAAAGTTTAAGGTTGAATTACCAAAATACCCTTCTAAAAAATCTAAATATTTTTTTAAAAATAAAAAAAATAAGGGAAAGAAAGTAATAAGGCTGGAATAGTACTACGAATGGTCTTTTCACATCTCACCATATTCCCTTATTATTATAATAATAATTAATAAGGCTGTAATGCTACGTACACTACAAGAAAAAGCCTTATTTACGACCAACTTTTAGGGACGAGTAAATAATCTCGTCGCTAATAATATGTGTATTGGGACGAGATTATATTGCGGTCCTTAATGCTTTATTTTATTGCGAAGGTAATAAATCTGGTCCCTAAAAAAAATAGTAACTGGTCCCAAATTATAATTGAGAGGCCTTGAGTGTGAGAGAGTCCCGCCAAATCTACTACCAAAATACTAAAAAATTATTTTTTTCTAAAAATTAGGCGCCAAAACTAAAAAATAAAAGGTTTTAACAAAATTAAACCTCTGTTATCTCAAAACAGAGTGCCGCTAGAATCCTCTGCCCTAATCTCCCGTCAAGCTAGCGTTAGAGCCGGTCTGCTCGTCTGGTCGTGTGCGAACCAAAATCGATCAACTGATCTGATCATCTGCCCTAGTTTCCATCTCCTCCTTTGAGAATCCAAGGTATGCCTCCTCTTTCAAGTTGCTCTTTTTCTTCTTCTTTCTTCTTCTTCTTCCATGAATGGCATATTAGTCAGGTTTTGAAAGCTAATTATTCCAAGGTATGCCTCCTTTGAGAATCGTCTGGTTTTGAAAGCTAATTATTCCATGAATGGCATATTAGTTTTATGTATTCAGCGAGGGATTAATCTTGAGAATATTTGGGCTGCTATAATTTTTACTGTTGTTTGCTCAAGTTTGTTGTTTGGGATTTCTTCTATAAGCTGATTAAAGAAAGTTTGCTCAAGTTTGTTGTTTGGGATTTCTTCTATAAGCTGATTAAAAAACTGAAAGTTTGCTCAAGTTTGTTGTTTGGGGCTGCCCTAGTTTTATGTATAAACTGATTATTCTTGCTGTTTCTGAAAGTTTTATACTACTTACATTTGTGTAATATTTTTTGTGTCAGTTTCACGTTTTTCCTGAGTTTCGTTATTCTGTTATTTCTGTTCATCTAGCTAAATAAAAATTTCTTTGAGCTTGAAAAACAG